>NC_056742.1:290625918-290855005 GCF_019279795.1 Protopterus annectens
ACCTTGGTCTTTGTTTGGGGAGCTATGTCAAGGGAAGTAAAAGTGCAAGGTATCTTAGATGAGACAGACCGACACAAGCACACAAACATGAGAGATGCTTGCCCTTATCAAGGCACTCACTTTTCTGAATCACCTTTAGACCCCTGGACAACAAGTTGTTACAGACAATACTACTCTATGCCGACTAGCCATGGTAGCATGGGATGTAGCTTTGTAGCACCATCTCACGTCACAGGCATCGTACTTTCCATCTCTGCAAATTTGAGTGTCAGACAGGCTTAACAAGACAAAGGCAGACCTTCACGAATGGAGACTGGATCAGTAAATCTTCGAAAATTTGATCCGTCTTTGGGGAATTCTTCAAGTAAACCTTTTTTCCTCATCTCTGAACAATCAGCTGGTAAGTGTTTGCTACAGGACTCCATTGAAGAAGGCCTGTAAGTCCTAAACCTTTTCTTTTCCTTTCCTTTCACAGGAATGTTCATGTATGCTTTTCCACCCTTTCCAGTGATATCCAGAGTACTTGCAAAGATTAAGAAGGAATCCACCAATGTCATTGTGGTGATTCCCTTCTTGCTAAGGTGACAGTGGTTCTCCCTTCTTTTGGAATTGGTTGGGGAAGTTACCACAAGCTTCCTCACAGGCTGAATTTACTCACAGAAGAACAGGAGTGTTGGTATATCCTGATCCCAAACAACGTCAGCTGATTGCATGATAGGGTCTTAATAACTTTTTGGAATCTGTTTACTTGAGGAAATGCAGAAGGTGCTAATCGAGTCAAGAAACTGTGCTGCTAGAAAATCATGTGTAAGCAAACGGAGAAGTTTTTGTAGCTGATGCTAACAAAATAACCAGCATCCATTCAGTGCTAATTTTCCTGGTTTTGCAGTATTTACGAGTAACTTTCCTATCAACTTAAGATTCTAAAAGTGCTGGCATTGGATGTGATATCCCACAGGATGAGGATGATGGAAGAAGACAAAACAGATCTGTCTTTATGGTAAGTACAAAACTTTAGCTTTTACAGTGCTTGAATTTTTCATTTGGCCTGTCTTATTCCTCTACCAAGGCTCATTTGTAGGCTATTTTTGCATGTCTGCTCATGGATTCATTCTTTCAATGCACTCCTGCCAAAATGGTTTTGAAACTGGTATTTTTTTGAAAGACTCCAAGAAAACCAGTGGCCTTTGTGTGGGGTCTCAGTTTTTTCTTGGCTTCATAACTAAGTAGTAGGCTAGCTTGCCAGTGTGTGCCATTTTAATCCTAGTTGATTTCCTTTGGTAATAATCAAATCCTGCACCTCTTGCCTGTAAGGTAAACACATTATTCCACCCCAAGTTCACTGTTAGAGAAGCTAACTCTTCCTCCATTTGAACGAGCTTATTGGCTGACTTGAGGTTTTTAATGTGGAAACCAGTTGTACTGATTGCTCTGATGTCTACAAGCTTTTGTGATGGTTCAACTCTATCTCATTTTCCACAGAGATGGGGTTTCTTTGGGAACCAGTCTTTTTGTACATAAAGTGATGTCAAAGTTAACTTTAGGCTAAGCTGTCCATCCCTCCATTCCTCCCCGAGCCCAAAAATGCTGGAGAAAGGATACTTACCTGGGTGTTGACAGCAATTCTTGTATTCGGCAATCCTGACCGAAGAAAATCTTTCAGAACTTCCAGTTTATTTCTTGTGAAGGTAAGAAGGGAAACCTTTGTCTAAGCAGACAGTTTCTAAATTGTTGTCTCAAACTCTTACCTTTATCTCTACCACAACAAAACTATTCCAGGCAGGATCAAGGCACACACTACTTGAACCTTGGGTTCATATGTGACTTTATGGAAAGGGTGGGACTTGAAGTATTCTAAAAGTATCAACTCTGTCCTGTGTTCACTGCAAATGAGATTCCTTCCCCAGATGTAGGTCAGGCTTTGCTATGGCCATTCCCCACAGGCGGTTGGATCTTTTCCCTTCCATCTCCTAGTTTTTTCTAAGCTATGGTAACCTTACCCATAAAGCTTACGCTAATTCAGCAATGTTCAATATGATGAACATGGTAGTTATGTAACAAAACGTGCTATAACAGTAGATGATGGAATGATCAGTGCTGCAGTAGCCACTCTCCATCCCCTTGTTTTTTATGCCAGAGTGTGGACATCCATTTGCTAAGAACAAAAGTCCTCTCAAGACTGTGTCCCCCTGCCAGTTGACGTGTGAGCTCTGAAGAGCTTGGAGGACAAACCTCTCTTTTTAGTCAGTTCAGAGCTGACTGTTTGGACAGTGGAAGGTGGCCCTAGCAGGATATAACCCATTAATTAAAGCTAGTGTTGCAGTGATCATTCGAATATCTATTAAGGGTAATTTTCCTTACACAGACACACACACACACACACACACACACACACACACACACACACACACACACACACACACACACACACACACACACACACACTATGTTCTTAGTGTTTCACTGTTGCAGTCCTCACATATGGGTTATCTGGCTCCCGGTAGCCCTCAGTCGGCCCGAATACCAGAATCCTTGGTATATGACATCGGCTGCTGCTGGTTGTAAAACTGATCTCAGAATGTTGGGTATAAAGGGAGGCAGCCCCCGCCATTTCCTCGGTCTTTCTTGGTGTGGAAGCCCGAAGCAGATGCAATTCACACTAGTGCCCATCAGCTGTTTACCTTTGTTTTGTTTCCGACGATCAATTTAGACGCTTTCAGATAAGTACCCCATTGGTGATCCTCTTTTCTTGCTTTAACGAATGTCAGATAAAGTTAATAACTGTCTTGCCTGTGGAAAACAGAACGTTAAGTTGTCTATCTCGCCTTCATTCTTGCTGGTTGGGTTCGAAGCCGATCCTCGGCTCCGACTCAGCCATCTTCAAAAGCTCGAGAGCTGCTTACTGGCTCGAGGCCCCCCCTATATCCCATGATGCCTGGCGCTAGATACCCAGATCTCATTTGCCGCTTCTGCTGCGAGGTTCTTCTACTGGCTCTGGTCGTTTAAGCTTTATTATTATTGTATTTTTCCTGTCACAACTGTAATTGTTAGTGTAGAATTAGTCGTTAGTTTAGACTTTTGTATTGTAGCTAGTTTTTTCCTTAGATAAGCCATTACCTTTCCCCAAGAAACTCGTTTAAGTTAGTTTCCCCTCCCCCCTTCTCTCCCTTTTCCTCAGAAAGGTTCTTTCCATTTAAGTTAGAGGTTAACCTTTCTCTCTATCTCCTTTCAAAAAAAAAAAAAAAAATTTCTTCTATTAATCACTGTTAGTGTTTAGTGATAGCTTTCTGTAGTTTTTGTTGTAGTGGTACTTGTAGTGGGGTGTGGTAACTGTAATGTGTTAAGTTTTACTGTTTGGTTACTTTAACCTATCTGTGTGTGTTCTTGTCCTTGGTTTTCCCCCAGGATGCCCAAGGATTCAAAACCATCCGGATTCAAGAAGTGTGACTTATGCTGTCAGAAGATATCTCTGACAGATGGTCACACTTCTTGTGTTTATTGTCTGGGCGCTGTGCACTTGCAGGACTCTTGCTCGATCTGCCATGCCTTCAGTCCAAGAGTCCTGCAGGAGCGCAAAAATAAATTGATCCTGAGGGGTATGCTTAAACCCCAAGATTCACTGGCGAAGGCTCAGCCCGTGAAGTCTTCCAGGCCACCTAAACCGTCGGCTCCCAGTTCGGAGCTGTCGGGTGAAGCCACATAATCCATCTCGGCTCCGGCTGGAACCGATGTCCCTTTCTCCCTCCCATTCGGCTCCGACAAGGTCTTCAGAGCCGGCTGAGGGTCGAAAGAGATCCAGGTCTCCTTTGGAGTCTATACGTTCGGCTCCAAAGTCGCCCCTGCTCCAATCGGAGTGTAGTCATCAATCATCCCACTCTTCGCAGTCCTCTAGACTTTTGGACCATGACTTGGAAAGAGTGGTCAGTAAGCTGTTAGAATCGCAGGCCCTAGCCAAAATTTTGTCCAGCCCTCCTCATCAGGAGTCTGCTCCATCCACAGCTGTAGATATTCCTCCGACTCATCTATGAGCTCGGAGCCAGAGTTCGTTGCGGTTCGAGTCGTGGAACAATCGGCGCCGATACCCTCTCTTTCGGTTCCGTCGGCTCCGATCCCTTCCATGGTACCTTCCCTGGAGGGATCTGGGCACCAAGACTCCCTCGTCGGCTCCAAGGGGGTGAGTGGCATCGGACCCTTGTCCAACCCCACTCTCCCTCTCGGTGCTTCGGCTCAGGTGAGCTCGGCTCCCACATCTGCCTCTGAGCCGTCCTCCTCGGTACGGGGAGGGCTTCTGGTTTTTTTGGATCCTGAGTCTTCTCTGCGTCCGGGCAGGGACGCCTTCGAGGTGATGGAGTGTACTGGCCTCTGAGTCAGTCCCACGATCGACCCCCATCAGCTCCTCCCCCTAGGGTGCCTGCGTCAGCCTCTGCCCCTCTTCCAGACCCCAAGCGTGGGGATCCAGCGCTCCAGGACACCCCTTTGGGTGTATCCTCCTCTTCCGAGGCCTCCCCTGATCATTCAGAGGAGCCACCTCGCAAGAGGAAATGCAAGAGGAAGCATGTTGACTCCCCCGAGTCTGTCACATCGGATACCGACTTAGAGGAGTCGGAAGGGTCCCCAAGATCCCCCTCTGAAGATGTCTCCTTCTCAGACATCCTTGAGATGCTTAGGCAGAAGGGAAACTGGACTACCCTATGCCCTTCCGATGATGAGTTGGTATTCTTGGACGCGTTTGGATCCCGACCTTCCACCTCCTGGGTGTCTCCGCCTTTCGACCCACTGATGTCTGTGGTGGCTCGGAAGGTGTGCACGGCTCCAGACAGTGGAACTGACCCCTAGAAGACCTGCCAAGTTCATTACTGCCCCGCAGGACAAACAGTTCTTGACCAAGGGTGTCCCCATTGATGCCATGGTGATAGCAGCGGCCACAAAGAAGGAGCTGGCTGAAACGTCTTCATCTGTCCATCCCCCTAGCAAGGAGTCCAGGACGATGGACAGATATGGGAAGCGGATGTTCTCTTCAGCGACCTTTTCCATGCGGTCCCTGAATTACCTGTGCCACTTTACCAGTCTTCGGAGGGATCTCCTGAAAGAGCTTGGAGATACCCTCCAAGATCCATCAGCTGAGGGGGCCCAGGCTAAGGCAGCCTCCCAGCTGGCGACTCTTAATTCAGTGGTAAACTCCTCCATGAGGCTCATTTCGTATGCAGCCGATGGCGCGAGTAGAGCTGCAGGCACAGGCGTGGCCCTAAGGAGGCACGCTTGGATACAGCTATGTATCTTTGCGGAACCTTTCAGAGCGTCTTTCACCAACACCCCTTTTGATGGTTCCTATCTCTTCAGATCACAGGTGAAAGATACCCTTAGCAGGTGTGAGCAGGAAGGCAAGACTCTGTCTGCCGTAGGAGTCCGTTTTTCCACTCCTTCCAGACCATATCCTAAGGGTCAGAAGAGTGGGAAGATGTGGTTCCGGCAATCCCAAGGAGCCTTGCCGGACACACATGGTGAGTTTCCCTCCAGGTGCAGAGGAGGGAACAATAACAGATGCCGCCCTCGTGGTGGGGGGGTACGCAAAACCAGGGCAGCAGAGAATCTTTCTCTGACAAGCCCTTCCAGCATCCCTGAAGGGTTGCCCGGCTGCCCACCTCTGGAGGCAGTCGGGGGAAGATTATCGCTGTACCCAAGAGCATGGCAAGACATAACACAAGACAAATGGGTACAGTCTGTCATATCCGGAGGCTACAGAATTCCTTTTGTTCGCACCCCCTTAAGGTCAAACAAGTTCCTTCCAGATGTTCCACCCAATCTTAAGGGACCAAGCAGTGCAGGAAGTCTCAAAACTGCTAAGAAAAAGGGCTATCCAGCAAATCCCAGCAGACCAACAAGGATCCGGAATTTACTCAAGGTTCTTTTTGGTACCAAAAAAAGACAGGGGACTGGAGACCCATTTTGGATCTCAGAAGACTAAACAAGTCTGTACAAAGAACGAAGTTCCGGATGGTCACGCTTCAGTCCATTTTACCCTTTCTGGGTCAGGACAATTGGATGTGCTCCATAGATCTTCTTCAGGATGCGTACTACCACATCAAAATGGACAGACGCTCCCGAAGATTCCTTCGCTTCCAGCTGGGAGCCAGCCATTATCAGTTCAGACCTCTGCCCTTTGGTTTCACCACAGCTCCAGGGTGTTAACCAAATGTATGGCAGTAGTTACCGCTCACCTGAGATGGCAAGGATTCCAGGTGTTTCCATATCTCGACGACTGGCTCCTCACTGCTACCACCAGACATCACCTTCTGCGAGCCAGAGACTGCACCATCGACACTTGCTCCAGGCTAGGTATCGCAATAAATTTTGAAAAGTCTGCATTGTCGCCCTGTCAATCTATCACCTTTATAGGCGCAAATTTAAATACCAAAGACATGTTAGCAAGCCTTCCACCAGACAGGATGTTAGTGATTCGTCAGCTTGCCAAGGTTTTATTAGCATGCAAAAGGATTCAAGCCAGGTTTGTCCTTCAAATGCTAGGTCTCATGGCAGCAGCGATCGTACTTGTCCCTCTAGCTCGGTTTCACATGAGGATTCTCCAGTGGCTTCTTTTCACCCAATGGTCCTTCCAGCAACTTCCCATGTCATACTTGATTATGATCACTCAGGCATGCAAGAAGCTTCTTGCGTGGTGGATGGTCTCCACATCAGTGCTCCACGGCAGACCATTTGTTCTCCCCCCTCCAGTGGCTACAGTGACCACGGACACCTCCCTGATCGGGTGGGGGGGGCATGATCAGGTCAGAACAGTCCAAGGCACCTGGCAACCTCATGAGTATCATCTGCACATAAATGTCTTGGAGATGAGGGCCGTGCTCTTAGCGTTGCAGGCTCTTTCAGGACTCTCTTCCTACTGGGACCATTGCAGTTCAAATGGACAATATGTCCGTAGTGTGGTACATCAACAAGCAGGGCGGAACCAGGTCCTACCCCCTATGTCGAGAAGCGCTCAGACTCTGGCAGTGGGCGATCTCTTCCCAACGGTTTCTGATTGCAACGCACATCCCTGGGAGGTCCAACGTCATAGCAGACAGACTAAGCAGAGCAATTCTCATGCCTCATGAGCGGTCTGTGAACCAGGTGGTTGCGGACCAAATCTTCCGCAAATGGGGCCAACCTGGCTGCGACCTTTTTGCAACTCCCTTCAACAGCAAGTGCAGCAATTTCTTCTCTCTCCTTCCACATCCCGGGCATTCCCCCCAGAGACGCACTAGTCCACGATTGGCCCCAGGGACTTCTTTATGCATTCCTTCCTTTCCCCCTCATACTGAAGCTAATTCAGAAGGATACAGTTTTGGGTTGCAAAATGATCTTTATTGCTCCTTACTGGCCTTGACAAATATGGTTTCCGTTCCTGCATCACTATCTTCTCGAACAGCCTTGGACTCTGGACCTAGTTCCAGACCTCCTGATTCATCAGTCGGGCAGGCTGCACCAATCCCTGCACTCTCTCCAGCTTGGTTGCTCCACTTCCAACCTTAGCCAGGCTCCCAGATATCTCCCCCTCTGTGCGCAGAATCCTTTTGTCATCACACAAGTCTACGACCAGAAAAACTTACGCTAGTTAGTGGAAACGTTTTTCTTCCTGGGCAGAGGCAAAAAGTATAGACCCATTTTCAGCCCCCATACACTCCATTTTGGAATTTCTCGTGGAGCTCTTCCATGCTGGGTCTGTTTTCGCTACAATTAGAGTTCAGTTAGCGGCAATTTCAGATTTTCACATTGGCCTGTCGGAAAACAATATCATGTCCCATAAGCTGTGTAAAGCCTTTCTCAAAGGAACCACTCTGCTCAGACCCCCAGTGAGAGATCCTCCACCACCGTGGGATCTAAATTTGATTTTAGCTTTGCTAATTTTGCCCTCTTTCAAACCTGCAGCTTCTTGCTCACTGAAGTTCTTATCCTGGAAAACCCTTTTTCTGGTAGCTATTACTTAGCCAGAAGAGTTTCGGAACTACAGGCTCTTTCTATCCGTCCCCCATACCTCGTGTTCCACAATGACAGGGTTGCTCTTAGGACTAATCCTTCCTTCCTTCCTAAGGTCTCTACAGAGAGTAACTTGAATCAGTCCATAGACCTTCCTATGTTTTTCCCTAACCACTCCAACAGGGCGGAGTATAAGTTGCATCAGTTAGATGTTCACAGGCAACTACGCTTTTATTTATATAGAACCAAAGACATTAGAAAGTCAGATCAACTGTTCCTGTCTTATGCAGTAGGTAAACAAGGTCTTTCGGTCTCCAAGGTAACCTTATCCAGGTGGTTGTCTTCTATCATCACATTCCTATACCAACTCAGGAATAAAGAATTACCAGTCAAACCAAAAGGTCACTCCACCAGAGCTTTAGCCACTTCGGTGGCTTTTCAGGCTAGGTTGCCCATGGAATCTATTTGTGCTGCGGCTACATGGGCCAACCCACATACTTTCATTTCGCATTACAAGTTGGATTTGGTTTCCAGGAGCAGAGCTGATTTTGGTTCCACTGTTCTGAAGAGTCTTTTCCGATGAGCCACCCAGGATTTTAGGTGCTAGGGACGCTGTCCCAACAAGCAAGAATGAAGGCGAGATAGACAACTTAACATAAAGAAGTTCTGTACCTACCATAACGTTCCATGTTAGTTGACTTCTTCTCGCCTTCTTTCTTGCGTCCCACCCTCCATCCCCCTATCCTAGTAGACCGAGAAGAGTTCTTCTTGATTTTGCACTGGCCGAGTCTTCTCTGGCTATTTCCTTCTGCTTAGTAGTCTCTCCAGTAGGATTTATGCATTCTAGGATAGGATTCCTTTATTATTATGTCTGCAGTTAGACTTACCAAACGAGATCTGGGTATGTAGCGCCAGGCATCATGGGATATAGGGGGGGGCCTTGAGCCAGTAAGCAGCTCTTGAGCTTTTGAAGATGGCCGAGTCGGAGCCGAGGATCGGCTCCGAACCCAACCAGCAAGAAAGAAGGCGAGAAGACAACTAACATGGAAAGTTATGGTAGGTACATTTTCTTTTTCCACACCATGATTTCCATTCCTATTGTATAACTTGTTTGGGCCTTGAGCATGACGTCCCTAACTGCGATCTCTGTGCTTCCTTCAACGGTGTACCATACATCGTAGAGCTAAGATTTTGTATAAGCATTTCGGAGTCTGGCCTGTTTGTCGGTATGGCGTCTTCTGGTCTCCCGTCTTTGGATATACCTAGGAAACGCAAAGACAAGGACTGCGACAGGCCTAGGGTTAAATCTGCTGACAACGCACTGGTGAAATTGGTTGTCAGCACAGCGGTAGTCAGTGAGGTGCTTTCGCAGCCCCTGCAGTCCACAGAATGTTAAGTTGTCAATCTCGCCTTCATTCTTGCTTGATGGGTTCGGAGCCGATCCTCGGCTCCGACTCGGCACTTGCTAAGCTCGAGAGTCACTTTTACCAGCTCGAGGCAGCCCCATATCCCATGATGCAAGGCGGTAAGTACCCAGATCTCGTTTGCCGCTTCGCTGATGAGGTCCTCCTTTTACCAGCTCCTGGTAAGTGATTTATACACTACTGTTTTTGCCCCTTTTTCGATTTAAACTTTAATTTTAATAGTTTTAGACTACTTTTAGTCCCTTTCTGACTAGAATTGCCTCTCTCCTTAAAATTTTTTAGTCAGGCCTTCTCCCATCCCACCCCCCCCCTTGTTAGGGTGTGTGTGTGTATGTGAGAGATTAGTGTTTCTTAATTTTGGGATAATATTTCTTGGACAGGTGTTGTGTGTGTGTTTTTTACACCATGTCTAAGGAAAGGGTCTCAGGCTTTAAGAAGTGTGACTCGTGCTGTCAGAAGATGTCTCTGACAGACGGTCACACTTCTTGCTTATACTGGACCTCTCCACCTGCAGGACTCCTGTGCGATTTGTCATTCTTTTAGCCAGAGAGTCCTGCAGGAAAGGAGAAACAAGCTTATTTTGAGGGGCCTACTTAAACCGGAGGGCTCTCTGGCTAAGTCGGCTCCAACCAAGACTTCCAAGTCTTCCAAGGCCCAGGCTTCTGTGTCCAAGCCTGCGGCCTCGGCTCCGACTCTTTCAGAGTCGAGATCGGCTCCGGCTGGAGCCGATCCTGGTTTGCACAAACCTTCGGCACCGATGGCTATCGGTGCCGATTCTGGTTCGGTCACTTCGGTGTCGGCGCCGATCGGTTCCAATCACCATGTGGCTCAGGCTTCGGTGTCGGCGCCGACCGGCTCCGACACCCTTACTTTTATGTCTGTATCAGCTCCGGCCGGAGCCGATGCATCGAAATTTTCTGTCTGTTCCGACAGCTTCCATAGTTTCGTCGGCTCCGATGGTTCCTTCGAGGAAGAGGTCCAGGTCCCCTTCCTTGGAGCCGATACTCTCGGCTCCGGCATCTCCTCTCCTCTCGGAACGGAGCCATCGGAGCCGATCATCCAGGTCATCCAGGCTTTCTGACCATGATTTAGAGAGGGTGGTCAGTAGATTATTAAAATCACAGGCACTGGCCCAGATGCTACATAGTCCGTCCCAACAGACGACTATTAGTCCACACCCCATTGCAGTTCCTCCTTCGACTCTACCCCAGAGTTTGGAGTTGGAGTCTTCGGGAATGGTTTCTGCTAGGGCTGAGGGACAGATACCCCCTCCTTCTGCTCCTTCAGCCTCTACTCTTATCTCCTCTTCGAGACCTTCCTTAGAGGGATTCGGTGGTCGGGCTTCCCTGGTCTCCTCCGAGGGGGTGAGTGGCATCGGACCCTTGTCCGACCCCACTCTTCCCCTTGGAGCCTCGGCCTTGGTGAGCTTTGCTCCGACATCTGCCTCGGAGCCTTCCCTTTTGGTGGGCCCTGGAGTTCCTGGTTCTTCGGAACGGGTTCTCTCGGACCTCCCTGGGAGGGGAGCCTTTGAGGTGATGAAGAGTGTGCTGGCCACTGGACTCAGCCAGCAGTCTGTTCCCTTAGCTCCTCCCTCTATGGTGCCTGTCGATATCTCTGCCATTTCTCTTGCTCCCGGACCCAGAGATCCTCCGCCTCAGGTTTCCCCACTGGGAATAAGCCCCTCTTCCGAGGATTTTCCTGATCAGTCAGGGGATCCTCCGCGCAAGAGGACCTGTAAGAGGAAACACATAGACTCCCCCGAGTCTATCACTTCAGATACTGACT
Organism: Protopterus annectens; assembly: GCF_019279795.1. Taxonomy (NCBI): domain Eukaryota; kingdom Metazoa; phylum Chordata; order Ceratodontiformes; family Protopteridae; genus Protopterus; species Protopterus annectens. Next base: position 290,637,099 of record NC_056742.1, read on the forward strand.
TAGATGAGTCAGAGGGATCCCCAAGATCCCCCTCTGAGGATGTCTCCTTTTCAGACATCCTAGAAGTCCTTAGACATATGGGAAACTGGCCCACCAATAATCCCTCTGAGGATGAGTCGGTATACCTGGAGGCGTTTGGATCTCGGCCCTCCACCTCCTGGGTGTCTCCGCCTTTCGACCCCCTTATGCAGGTTATTGCTTGAAAGGCTTGGGCTGCTCCTGACTCTGTAGAGCCAGTCCCTAGGAGGCCTTCTAAATTTATTACTGCCCCGTCGGACAAGCAATTCCTCACGAAAGGTGTCCCTGCTGATGCCATGGTGGTGGCGGCTGCCACTAAGAAGGAACTTGCAGATCCTTCCTTACCTGTCCATCCTCCTAATAAGGACTCTAGGACCATGGATAGGTATGGTAAGCGGATGTTCTCTTCAGCGACCTTTGCTATGCATTCGCTGAACTACCTATGTCACTTCACCAGACTCCAGAGGGATATCCTTAAGGAGCTAGGTGAAGTAGTACAGGATCCGACAGCTGCAGGGGCTCAAGAAAAAAATTGCTTTGCAGCTAGGAACCCTTAATTCTATTGCTAACTCCTCCATGCGACTGATATCATATGCTGCAGATGGAGCGAGTAGGGCCGCAGGTACAGGTGTGGCTCTTAGACGCCATGCCTGGATGTGGCTCTGTAATTTTGCAGATCCCTTTAAGGCGTCCTTCACAAACTCTCCCTTTGATGGCTCAGCTTTGTTTGGCCCTCAAGTGAAGGAAACGTTGACCAGGTGTGAGCAGGACGGCAAGACTCTTTCTGCCGTAGGGGTCCGTTTTTCCACCCCTTCTAGACCTTACCCCAAAGGGCAGAAGGGTGGCAAAATGTGGTTCCGCAAATCCCAAGGAGTCACGCCGGATTCACGTGGTCAGTTTACCCCTAGAGGCAGAGAGGGTAACAATAACAGACGCTCTAGAGGCAGAGGGGGTCCACAAAACCAGGGAAGCAGAGAGCCTCTCTCTGACAAGCCCTTTCAGCATCCCTGAGATGTTGCCCGACTGTCCATCCTTGGAGGCAGTCGGGGGAAGACTATCGCTGTACCCAGAAGCCTGGCGTTCCCTCACTCAAGACAGATGGGTACAGTCGATCATATCAGAGGGTTACAAAATTCCTTTCGAGGAAAGTCCTTTCTATCACTCAAATTCCCTTCCAGATGTACCACCCGGTCTAAGGGAAATTGCAGAGTTAGAAGTCTTAAAACTTCTGCAAAAAAGAGCCATTCAGAGCCCGGAATCTACTCAAGGTTCTTTTTGGTCCCCAAAAAGACGGGAGACTGGAGACCAATATTGGATCTCTGCAGACTCAACAAGTCTGTGAGGAAGACAAGATTCCGAATGGTCACTCTTCAGTCAATTCTGCCCTTCTTACAGAAGGACAACTGGATGTGCTCAATAGATCTTCAGGATGCGTACTATCACATAAAAATTCACAGACGCTCCAGGAGATTTCTCCGCCGGCTGGGGTCCAGTCATTTCCAGTTCAGAGCCCTGCCCTTTGGTCTCACTACAGCCCCCAGAGTGTTCACCAAATGTATGGCAGTGGTGACGGCTCACCTGAGACGTCAAGGATTCCAGGTGTTTCCGTATCTCGACGACTGGCTCCTTTCAGCCACCACCAGGCATCAGCTTCTTCAAGCCAGGGATTATACAATAAATCTTTGCTCTCAATTGGGCATCTCGATCAACTCAGGAAAATCCTCCTTATTGCCCTGCCAGTCTATTACTTTCATAGGCAAACTTAAACACTGTTCGGATGTCAGCTACCCTTACAGATCAAAGAATCTCAGACATTCAAAGTCACGTCAGGATCATTCTAGCCAGCAAGAAGGTACAGGCCAGAATGGTTCTAAAGGTGTTGGGCCTCATGGCTGCGGCCATTACCCTTCTTCCCTGGCTCGCTTCCATATGCGCCTTCTTCAGTGGATGTTGTTCACTCAGTGGTCTTACCAACAACTTCCGATCGTCACCAAATACTGGTGACACCGATATGCAAGAATCATCTTGCTTGGTGGATTACTTCTCCCCAGATTCACCAAGGCAGACCCTTTGTACCCCCATCCCGGTAGCCACTGTCACTACGGATGCCTCCCTGATCGGGTGGGGGCATTATCAGGGCAGGATGGTTCATGGGCGTGGCAACCGCTTGAATACCACCTGCACATAAATGTCCTAGAGATGAGAGCAGTGCTTTTAACGTTGCAAGCCCTCAACGACTTTCTTCCCTTGGGGACAATTGCAGTCCACACAGACAACATGTCTGTAGTGTGGTATATCAACAAACAGGGCGGAACCAAGTCCTACCCCTTGTGTCGAGAAGCGCTCAGACTTTGGCAATGGGCGATCTCCTCTCATCGGTTTCTGGTAGCAACGCATATCCCTGGGAAAACCAACATTTTAGCGGACAGATTGAGCAGAGCTATTCTCATGCCTCATGAGTGGTCTCTCAAACAATCTATAGTGGAAGAGATTTTTCTGGAATGGGGTCGCCCATGTTGCGATCTTTTTGCTACTCCCCAAAACAGCAAATGCCCAGATTTCTTCTCTCTCTTCCCACTGCCAGGCCATCCCCCCAGAGATGCTCTGACCCAGGATTGGCCCCAGGGACTTCTTTATGCCTTTCCTCCTTTTCCTCTGATCCCTCAAGTTATCCAGAAAGCAACCGTTTTGAGAGCCAAAATGATTCTCATTGCTCCTTATTGGCCTCGACAAATTTGGTTTCCGTTCCTCCATCGTCACCTTTTGGTGCAGCCGTGGCATCTGGACCCAGTGCCAGATCTTCTGATTCACCAATCCGGTCAGCTGCACAGGTCTATCCCTTCTCTCAACCTCACAGCATGGTTGCTCCACTTCCTTCCTTAGCCAGGCTTCCTATGATCTCTAACCCTGTTAGAGACATCATAGTAGCTTCCTTAAAATCCTCTACTAGGAGGATTTATACTAGCAAATGGAAACGTTTTTCTTATTGGGCTAAAGCCAAAAATATTGATCCCTTCACTGCTCCAGTACAAGCAGTTTTGGATTTCTTAGCGGAGATTTTTCACGCGGGCTCCTCTTCTTCCACAGTCAAAGTTCAGTTGGCCGCTATCTCGAACTTTCATGTCTGGTTTGCAGATCACAACATTATGTCCCACAGGCTTTGTAGAGCCTTCTTGAAAGGAATTTTCCTCCTGAAACCTCCAGTCAGGAGTCCTCCTCCTCAATGGGACCTAAATTTAGTGCTGACATCCTTGATTCTTCCTCCCTTCGAGCCAGCTGTTTCTTGTTCCCTGAAATTTCTTTCATGGAAAACTTTATTCCTGGTTGCTATTACTTGACTAGGAGGGTGTCTGAACTTCATGCTCTATCTGTTCACCCCCCCTATTTGGTCTTCCACAAAGACAGAGTATCATTGAGAACTAATCCGACCTTTTTGCCTAAGGTCGCCTCAAAGACTAATTTGAATCAAGCTATTGATCTCCCTGTATTTTTTCCAAACTATGCAAACAGATCGGAACAAAAATTGCATTATCTTGATGTCCACCGCCAACTCAGATATTATTTGGACAGAACAAAACAATTCAGGAAATCCGATCAACTCTTTGTTTCCTATGCTGATAACAAGAAAGGCCTTCCTGTCTCAAAAGTGACCTTGTCTAGATGGCTTTCTTCTGTCATCTCTGAAATTTATCAGCTCAGGGGAAAACAGCTGTGCTCGAAACCTAAAGCACATTCAACCAGAAGCTTAGCCACTTCCACAGCTTTTCAAGCTAGACTTCCATTAGACACTATTTGTGCAGCAGCCACTTGGGCCACTCCTCATACATTTGTTTCCCATTACAAATTGGATTTGGCCTCCAGGGACAGAGCCAGCTTTGTCTCTACAGTTCTCAGAGCCACCCAGGATAGAGGTGTTAGGGACGCGGTCCCATCAAGCAAGAATGAAGGCGAGATTGACAACTTAACATTGAGAAGTTATGTACCTACCATAAAGTTCCATGTTAGTTGTCTTCTCTCGCCTTCTTTCTTGCGACCCTCCCTCCTTCCCCCAGGCCTGGACAGACCTTTCTCTACAAGGAATTATGCTTCTGAAGTCCATACAAAGCTGGTCCTTCTACCATCCTTCAGGTTTTTTTCTCTCCTTCTTTCTTCCTTTGGGAAGTTATTATGCTAGGTGCTATTGCCTTTTGTCATCAAACGAGATCTGGGTACTTACCGCCTTGCATCATGGGATATGGGGCTGCCTCGAGCTGGTAAAAGTGACTCTCGAGCTTAGCAAGTGCCGAGTCGGAGCCGAGGATCGGCTCCGAACCCATCAAGCAAGAAAGAAGGCGAGAGAAGACAACTAACATGGAACGTTATGGTAGGTACATAACTTCTCATTTTCAGCCGCAAGCCTCTGCCAAGACCTTTATTGAGTCCTCCATGCCGCAGGCTGCTATTTCATCTTCAGACCCTCCGCCTGTCACCACCTCATATGGGTCCAGAGCCGCTTTGCAGGCACCGGCTTCTGACGCTTCTTCTTTTCGACATGAGACGAAAACCAGCCCCAACTACCTTAGTTCAGACTTTTGCAGTTGCTAGGCCTCCCGAGTCCCTCCGGATTGCTAGTAAACCTTCCAACCTCAAACCTACTCACAAACAGGCATCAGCATCCCCTCCTGTGCCTCAGTCCCAGTTGGTAAAGATGGCTGGTGGTGATTTCTCCTTGATTAGGGGCTCTCACCCCCCCACTTCAAAGAGGTCTAGGGAATTATCTCCTGATGTTTTGTCTGTCTCAGATTCTGAGATTTCCAGTATGTCTGCTGGCGAAGAAGGAAATTCTCCACTTTTTTCTGGCTTTGAGGATTCTGTTGCTGAGGACTGTATCCCTTCTGCCTCCCCTTCTGAAGATTTTTCCTTTGGGGATACTTTGAATACCCTTAGGGAGCATTTTAAATGGGACTCTCAGGATTTTCCACAGTCTAAGAAAAGAATCAGGGAATTTTCGAATTTGCCACAGCATAAGCCTCTGGCTGTACCTCCAGTTTTGGAAGTTGTGGATGTTTTCATGGAAAATTCTTTAACTCTTAATTCTGTTCCTCCTGCCCCCCCAAAAACCTGATAGGTATTTATAGGGTTCCTGAGTATCATCAATTCCTTTTCAAAAACCCTACTGTTGATCCAGAAATTATTTCTCAAGGCCCCAAGGGTGTTGAGGCTACTATTGCTAAAAACCCTGTGCCTTCTGATAAGGAGTCTAGGGCCTTGGACAAGTGGGATAAAAAAGTCTATACCTCTGCAACTCTTGCCATTAGATCTGTGAATTGTCTTTCATATGCTTAAGTATCAGCAGCATACTTTGGAGGCTATTAAGGCTAAACTTGAAAGTATTCCTTCTATGGCGGAGACCAAAGATTTACAAGACTTACTGAATTCTGCTACTTTAGTTAAGCATTCTTTTCATTGTGGTTCTGACATTTTGGAGGCTTCCTGCAGAACAGCAGCCACTGGTTAAGTAATTAGAAGGCATGCTTGGCTCAGGGAGCAGTCTCTTTCTGAACCTGTTAAGTCTAAATTGCTGGATGCACCTTTGCACAAGGACAATCTTTTTAGAAATAAAGCTGAGGAGGTACTGAAGGGCAAGGCAAAATCTATGCAAGTTGTAAAAGATTTCCTTCAGGTTCAGCCTCCTCTGTTTAGTAGGCATTATCCTTCCAAGAATTGGTCTTTCCCTGATCCTGGCAAGCAGGGTCGCTCTAAGCCTAGGGGTTTCAGATCTTCCAGAGGGCAGGCTTCTGACCCTCAAAGGGCTAAACAATGGCATTCTTCTGCTAAATCGGGGAGTTCTCACCCAGCTTCCCAAAACAAACATTCTCAATGACTCCAGTCTTCTTGTGCCTACCTCTGCGGGCCCTGGGTTTCTTTTGGGGGGAATGTTAGCCAGGTTTGCAGAGGTATGGTCTACCATCACAGATGACAAATGGGTGCTTGATATAGTAAACTGAGGTTACAAGTTTTGCTTTCATACCTTCCTTCTTTTACAAGGGTACCCAGACAAACCCAGGACTCTCAGGGCAGAGATAGAAACTCAAATTTCTTCTTTACTGACTATGGGGGCTATAGAGCCAGTTCCTGCAAATCAGGCAGGCCTAGGTTATTATTCAAGACTTTTTCTGGTACCCAAGAAAGGGGGCACATGGCACCCTATTCTGGATCTGTCTATTCTAAACACTTTTCTGGTGATTCCCAAATTTAAGATGCTCACCCTTCTACAGGTACTACCAATGCTGGGCGAGGATTCATGGCTGGTAACTTTGGATCTCAAGGAGGCTTATCTGCACATCCCAATAAGGGACAATTGCAGGCAGTTACTTCGCTTCATTGCTGGGGGAGCAACATTTTCAATTCTCTGCATTGCCCTTTGGCTTATCTACTGCTCCCAGAGTTTTTACCAAGTGCCTGACTCCAGCCATTGCTTTTTGCAGGCAGAGAAACTTTCAAATTTATCTTTACCTGGACGACCGTCTCATTCAAGCAAACTCCCCAGAGCAACTAGAAAAGGATTTGGATTTCGTGAAGAACACTTTCACCTCTTTGGGTTACACACTCAACGAAAAGTCAAAGTTGGTTCTTACAAGGGAGATTGTTTTCCTGGTAGCGAGTCTGAATACAGCCACCCAGATGGTATTCCTCCCTCAGCAGAAGCAAGAAGATCTTTCAGCTTACTTCATGAACTTGGCAAGCATGACACAGCTCTCTGCAAGGCAATTCCTGCAAGCAGTGGGGTTCATGGCTTTCTGTATTTTGATGATCCTATATGCAAGGCTGCAAATGAAAAAACTTCAGTGGTACCTCAAGAATCTTTGGTGTCAACACACACAGGACTTAGACTTGATTCTTCCCCTGATTCCCTGTCTACAACTGGAGTTCCTCTGGTGGGCGACAGCCTGTTCTCAGAACAAGGGTCTGCTTTTCTGCCCACCGCCTGCCAGCCAGACTCTCACCACAGATGCCTCAGACGTTGCATGGGGGGCTCATCTGGAAGGCAGGGGCATACAGGGGACTTGGAGCAACAAGCAGATTCATGTGCACATAAACTTAAAATAATTGATGGCAGTGCAGCAGGTCTTGCTGGCTTTCAAGGACCTACTCTACCCTGGGACTCTGCTGATCAGGACAGACAATACCACAGTCATGTGGTACATCAACAAACAAGTGGGGACTCACTCTTACCCCTTGTGCAGACAAAGCATGAGACTATGGTCCATAGCAGCATCCATGGGCTTACATCTAGTAGCCCAGTATCTCCCTGGGAGGCTAAACTCCTTGGTGTTTCATTTGAGCAGACATGTTCTGGATCCTCACGAGTGGCAAATGAACAAGGACATTTTCCATCGCATCACTCATTAGGGCACCCCACAAGTGGATCTTTTCTCCTCTCACACCACTCATCTCCTTCCAACCTTCTGCACCAGGGAGTTTCACAACTAAGCTTGGAGGGTGGACGCGTTGTCCTTCCCATGGACACATCTCTGTTTATGCATTCCCTCCTCTGCCTCCTCTTCCCAGAATGCTTCTAAAGATAAGGGACAAAAAAACAAAGGCTATTCTGATAGCACCAGATTGGCCCAGGCAGCATTGGTATCTCCCCCTCCCCAAAGCATTTCAAAGGTTCAGCCTTGGCATCTTCCCCTGGTACCAGATCTGTTGGTTCAGGGAGGGGGAAAGTTCCTTCTTCCTCATCTTCAAACTCTGCATTTAACTGCCTGGCTAATACTTTAAATCTTTCCCAACAGGTGGTTTAAGTTCTTCATTAGGGCAGGAGGCCTAGCACCAGAAAGTCCTTTGCAGATAAATGGAAGAGATTTTGCTCTTGGATGCTGACTAAAGGAGAAGACTCTTCTCATCCTTCTCTTTACCTCATTCTTGACTACCTAGCAGGACTGCTTAATGGTGGACTTTTCTTTTCTTCAATCAAAATTCACGTTTCAGCAATTTTGGCTCATTGTTCTTTTGTGCAAACCATTTTTTCTCACCCCTTGATGAAACGGTTCCTGCAGCGAGCTAGTAATCTTAGACCTCCCAGAAGAGCTCCTACTGCTTGAAATCTTAATTTTGTCTTGGAAAAACTTACTCTACCTCCCTTTGAACCAGCTGCCTCTGCAGATTTGAAGTTTCTGTCCTGGAAGACTGCTTTCCTTTTGGCTATTACTTGAGCTAGAAGGGTATCTGAGCTGCAAGCCTTTCATTATTTTTCACTCAGATCGAGTTTCTCTGAGAACTAATCCCTAATTCATGCTTAAGGTAGTTGTCTGAGATTGGTACAGCTCTACCTGCTTTTAATAAAGTTTAGTGAACCAATATCTTAGCTTGCCATTGATGCTAACAGAATATTTTAGAAAACATTTAACATAGTGTTCAGTTCATTTAATGCTCCATATCAAACAGTGTTCATAGTTCATTTAATGATCCATATCAACCTTTGAGCCATATCCAAAAACCGGCTCAGAACATTATCATTCCTTGCCACCATTGACAATAAATGTATCGAAGTTGCATGCTTTACAAATCAGGGTGCCACAAGCTGCATACTCAATAAAAAACACAGACCTCAAATGGATTAAATGGCCGCAGCCATGTGTTTATTGCCATTTACTCAAATAGAAGCCAATTATTATGAGATGTGCGCAAGGCAGGAATGTCAGGGAGGCCATTTTATTTCTTCCATAGCATTCCCCTAAACCTACAGGACAACAGACAGCACACCAATATCTGGCCCTTTTGATTCAACATACCCACATCATAACAGCTTTTTCATTTCACAATTCTTCTGGGCCGCCTTACAATCTGCCAAGGAGCCATTCCCGGGCTTGATAAGTCCCCTGGCAAATATCGCTTGGGGCTGTCTGGCCTGTAGAAGGTCCAGCTGAAGAGTCCTGAGACCCCCCCCCAACCCCCACTTAACTTGGGCTCTCTTACCTTTCCTGTCTTCCACCACAGAAGGGAGGAATATTTCTCTCTTCTGCCAGCACATCTCAACCTATGCTAAGTGAATGCCCTTCAAAGCTAAACCAGCTTGCAATTCTTTATAAAATAATCCCGAAACCTCCTTCAAATAAATGAACCCCATCCTCATCATACCTGTCTGGCCATCAGACCTGAATGCCAGGGTGAGGAATGTACAACCCGTTAATGTCCCTTAACACCTTATCCATAGACTTATTAATTCTCCTTCTCATTCTCTCCACAGCTTTAATGGACCTAGCCCCCCTCCTCCATTTCTTTCTCTGTACCACTTCTGACCAGCAAGATAATAGCTTGTGGTCATTCATGCATGCAATATACCTCTTGTACCATTAAGCCAATTAGCTCTTTTATTGGATGTTGACAAATATCATTAACCCCTGTGTGCAATAAAATGGCAGTAGGAGATTAATCGCTTCTTGCAGCTTGCTGTAGTACTGCCCTGAGATGGTGCCACCGCATTCCTGATGCACCAAACCAAATTGCTTTGCAAGAAGCTTGTTTTCCTCCTTGGAAGGAGAAGCCCTGCTTGCCCTGGACAAAGTGATGGAGTCTCCAAATGAAAGAATGACCCACTGTCCAGATGTATTCCTGATCCAAAGATGTGAGAGCTGAAATATAAAGGACAAGAGTTCGCCATTTACACCTTTCATAGCCTTTATAAGCTTTGGACTGCCACCTGCCCATCTTCGTAATGTTGGTCTGTGAAGCTCCCATTGCATGTGTAAATGAGGCTGCACCTATTCGAAAGGAATGTAATGTATATTTATCTGAGTCTAGGCCACTCAACTTGATTACTTCCTTTAAAACTGCTCTCACCTGATACTGTGTCAGAGGTTCATCTTGCTGAGGACAAAAGGATGGACCCATCTGACTTATCCCTATAGTTGCGGTACTCTAGTAGCACTTTAGTCAAGTCCCATACCCAAACCCTTTGGGGTAACCACTCTTACCCACTGACCTTTGCCTTCTTGATTCGTTTTGGATTTAGCCACATAAACCCAAGTGTCCTCCCCCAGCAAATGTACATGTACCACTGGTAAAACTGACCATTGACCTTTCTTCTTGTTTGGCTGAATAATTTCAGACCATCTAAAATGCCCCAGAAAAAGCAGCAGAGCGGCAGCCCTAAATAATGCTACTTCATAAGAGAAAAAAACATTTGAAACTGCAAGCCACAGCTTACGTAACACCGTTGGACCTATGGAGTACGTCTTATCAGGCCTCTTGGGTGTTTTTTTTTCCCCAGCCCTTAAACATTGTTCGTACCTGAAATGTGTTAGCTAAATCCTTCAGACTCGAGGCTGACTTGGTAAGGTGGAATTGGCCGTATTTGTTCCCAGCCTCTGGATAATCTGGTCTGCAAGAATTGCTGTATGCATTTATTGTACCTTACCCTTGCCTTTCCACTGAAGGCATTACACACTAGCCACCATTGTCATCTGCCCATTCGCATTTGGAGCCAACAACTGGAAATGAGACCACTGCAAATGAGAAAGGGAATCTGCCAATGAGTTATCAATGCCTGGAATGTGTTGTGCCTTCACTGTGACATTTAATGTTAAACACTTAAGTAAAATATCTCATCCTGCCTACCACTCCCTCCCCCCAGCTGATTATTGACTATGTGTACTATGCTATTGTCAGAGCAAAGCCAAACTACTCTCTCTTTCATTTGCACACCCCATATTTCCAATGCAACCACTAATGGAAAAAATTCCATTTCAGTAATTGATATGTTACTTTTCACTTGAAATGCAGAACTTATGTTTTACTTGAGTCGGCCATGCCACACTGAACCAAAGTACAATACAGTACAATATCAGCAATGCATCTGTATACTGTGGGAGTAAAACCCACAGTCTCCGAGCAAAGCCAACCCCCTCTTTCTTTCATTTGCACACCCCATATTTCCAGTGCAACCACTTCTTCTGTCGGCTTTTCCTGTTTAGGGGTCGCCACAGCGGATCACCTGTCCGCTCATGATTGGCAGTGGAGTTTTACGGTGTCGAGTTGCCAGCCCGGCGCCCAACCTTTCACAGAAGGCACACACATGCACTTACACCTAGGGCCAATTTGGTGTGTCCGATCCACCTACAGCAAGTCTTTGGGATGTGGTTGAAAACCAGAGCACCTGGAGGAAACCCACACAACCACAGGGAGGACATGCAGACTCCACACAGAAAGCACCCCAGCCGAGAATCGAACCGGAGAACCTCTTGCTATGAGACGACAACGCTAACTGCAATTGAAATGTTTAAACGTACTTTTCATTTGAGTTGACCATGCCGCACTGAAACACTGACCTTGAAATAACCCCAAAAGCCAATTCCCCTTGCTACATCTGTAAACACTGAAGCGGTAGTTGGTTATCTTTCTCTCCTGCCAAATTGCTGTCCCATTGTAATCTAATAAGAAACACAGCCACCCTAAATCCACCTTCATGCCCTGTGAGGCCCTAATTCAGTGGTGTGGCCTTGTGCACCCAGACCTTTTAGCAGCCAAACGCCTCATAAATGAATGCCCCACAGGGGTCACTTTGCATGCAAAGTTCATCAGCCCCACTAATTCTTGGCCCTGTGTACCCCTACAGGGGGATGTGGCATGCAAAAGTGTATTCTGGGAGAGGGGCTGAGAGATGAAACATGTCTTGGCCATGCAGTTTGTCATCTGGACGCCATGCACTGATTCCTAAATTTACATTGCATTTGATTCCATTAATGTCTAGGTGAGTTAACTTACTGAAATTAAGTATACATACATACATACTTATAAACACAAAGCTGTACCATATATGCATGCATATATAAGTACATATACAGAAATATCCATACATATATATACACATATTAGGCACACATATATACTATACACACCCACACCATATTCATATTTATATCTATACATATATATTGCGAATGTATAATACATATAAACATATGCATACATATACCCATATATATATATATATATATATATATATATATATATATATATATATATATATGTGTGTGTGTGTATGTATGTACACCTCCGTACTTATACACTCGCATACATATGTATCTATACACATGCATAAATACACCCACACCTATATACACAGAGATATATGTGTGTGTGTGTGTGTGTGTGCATATATATATACACGCACACATCCGTACACCTACGCAAACACACGTGTGTGTATATATGTGTATATATATATATATATATATATGTGTGTATATATATATGTATATATATATATATATATCTACACATATATATATATATATATATATATATATATATATAAAATACGTATATCATATGCATATACATATATATATATATATATATATATATATATATATATATATATATATATATATATATATATATATATATATATATATATATATACATACACACACACACGCACATATACACACACATACATGTGTGCACACACGCACCCACGTGCACTTTTATATAATTGCTCCTTGTATTTAGATATCAGATGCAGCATTTGGGTTTGCTTGACTGTATATCTGCTACCATACACCTGAAATGTCATTTATTTGTTTTAACCACTTTGTTTCGTGCCAACATTTATATATCTGGTTGCTATGAAAAAGGCGAGGGAAGGTCATCATAGTGTATATAGCCCTGACCGATCTTCTGAATATCTCAAAATAGATATATGCAGAATAATGCAAAATGATTCAAAGATATTGACAATCTATCTTAACACACTGTCATCGAGTAGAAATTTACTACACAACAAGCTAAACCATATAGCCTGCATGACAACATTGCATAATAACACCATGTAAACTACCACAGCCAACACCCGAAGTGAATTCTCAGGGTTTTTTTTTTTTTTTTTTTTTTTTTTAATACTCAGAACATGCACACCGTCACAGCATCTATGGTCTTCTAACAACTTTCTAAGTGAATTTCATTAATGTTTACAAATTTGTTTTGGTTTTGCCCAACATACTTTAAACAAGATGTAGAAAGGAATGCTGCAACCTCTACCTAATGACAGAGGACCTTCTGGTTATCACCATAGATAAATTATTATTATCATCATCATCGTTGGTGTTAATATTATTTTGGAGTATTATTTTATTATTAAACAGATTGGAGTGTTAATATTAACTTTATTTTATTTATTTTTTCTTTTATTATTATTATTATCTTCACATGCCTACAGATTTCTAAGCAATTCTGGAGTACTCAAAATTATCATTTACCTCTTTCTACCGGACTAAGCTTTTTTGCTTGTATTGCTGAATTCTTGCCACCCAACTGCTGTGGATGTCTAAAGGCAAGACTGTGCATTTGCACATCTATCAACTTACACAAATATGTGAGCTAACAAAGTGACTGTAAGGAGTTTTGCGACTCAAGGGCCTTTACAGTGCCCCAAAATTACAAAGGTTTTACTAAGGCTTTAAAGCATTCCTCCCAAGAAGTGTAAGTGGAATGCCATAAAACTTCCCCGTTTCCTTTGTAAGTGCATAGTGTTATCTGATGCATTTAAAACCTAATTACACTGCAGGAAGTGGGGGATGAGAAAAACCTTCTGCTTCCAGCAGATACAAGCTAGTTTTTCTTCTCTTACAAACTTTACAGCTGTGGGCTAAGATCATAGCTTGAATTAGCAGCTGAAATGAAGCATTTTGCCCATTTACAAATAATTCTGTTTTCTCAAATAGGAAAATCATATGTTTTCTGTTCCACCAAGCCACTTTACATTGATAACTAAAAACCCAAGTAAGTATTACCAACAATTTAAAGCTTTGACCTCATATGAAATATTTCAGCCTTTCTTGAAGAAATTCTGTGCACTGACCCATTACCTCCCCCCACCTTTCATAGGTAGGTACTAGGCTATCGGCCCTGGGGCCTATACAAGCCCAGCCAAAAAGGTACCCTGGCTTTTGCCACCCAAGAAAATTATTTTCTTGTGCCACTGTCGAGCAGAGCCAAAGAGATGATCCCTGGGGTGAATTTCCTATTACCCATCCAATCTTCAAGATTTTTCTTGAGTGCTAAATGAGGAGTTTTGTTTGATATGCCAACAATCCGTTGTATGGCAGAATGACATATCTCCCCAACTACCTGTGTCCATAGGGGTTCCCCAAGGATCCATCCTTGGACCCCCTACTGTTCTCTGTTGTCACCAATAATCTAGCCTCTGCCACCAAACATGTTACACTCACCACCAAACATGTTACACTCATGCAATACGCAGATGACTCAACCATCATCTGCTCAGCCCAGTCCCTACCCAAACTGCAAAAAGTCACGCAGGAAGCCTTTTCCTCTGTAGAAACTTGGTTATCCGATGCCCAGTTAATACTCAACCCAAACAAAACTGAACTACTCATCTTCCAACCCACCAAACATACTCAAAACAACTCTCACTTTAACATCACAGCAAAAGACAACACCACTATATTCCCAACTGAACACACCAAATTGCTAGGAGTGGAAATAGACAATAAGCTAAAATTTGACATTCACATATCCATGATCATAAAAAAAGTCCACAAAAAACTAAGAGCGTTATACAGAAATAAGCAACTTTTCACCAAAGCAGCAAAGATTTCAATAGGAAATTTCCACCTTATCTCCACCCTACTTTATGCCTCTCCAGTATATACCAACCTAAGGCAATGTGATCTAAAAAAGCTAGAGACCTACTACAACAAAATCGCCAAATTCGCCACAGGGGCATCCTACCGTAGTCACCACTGTCTCTCACTTGCTGAACTGGGCTGGCTTGAAATCCCTCACCTCCTTCAGTGGTATCAACTCTCACTTGCTCACAAACTAGTAAACCATCCACTAAATGTCCCATCCCTCCAGAATCTACTCCAACCCTGTCGCACCACCAGACCACTAAGATCCAGCAACAAAAGTCACTTGCAGATCACTAAAGCCAATAACTCCGCTGGTGAAGCACTATTCTCTTGCACCACAGCCAAATTATGGAACTCCCTCCCACCCACAATTACCTCCATACCATCATGCACCCACTTCAAAACTTTACTAAAAGCACACCTAAAAACATGCTGGCTATGCCCTTGCAACTCCCACTCTAATATCACTCACCCCATCCGACCACTACCTTTCTTTCCACTCCACTAACTACCTTGATTATGGCAAGCTCCGATGCTCATAAGCCTAGTACTTATTCTACAGCAAGAACTTCTTATTGTAACATTTGATGTGAGAGTGTTCGATCTCGCCGTTTGTTCTTACACCTGGGTTCGGAGCCGATCCTCGGCTCCGTGTCAGCCGCTTGCAAGCTCTGCATCGAGAAGAAGCTCGAGACCAACCTAACTCCCACAATCCCCCTCTGCCTTTACCTCAGATCTAGTTTGCCGCTGCAGAGATCGCATCAGTTTGATGAGCTCGAGCAACCTTAAGCTAAGATTTATATTTTTTCTTATATTTCTTAGAATTTCTTCTTCTATATATTATCTAAGTGACTGTGTGTGTGTGTGTGTGTGTTTATAGTGTTTCGAGGATTCCTCGGTTCCATATAAAGTTATTTAAACTTTATTAGAGTTTTCCCTCTGGGCCTAACCCCATAAAAGTTACTGGATTAGACATCCCTTTTACTGGATTGACTACTAGATTGACTTTTTTACTGGATTTGACTAAAGTTACTGGATTAGACATACCTACTGGACTGGACTTTTATAAAATTAACCTTATTACTTTTAAGATGTCTGAGAAAGCTAAGTCTGGCTTTAAACGTTGCCAATTTGGGCAAAAGATGTCAGTGACTGATAATCATAGTTCCTGCGTCTACTGTCTTGGCCCTCTCCATCTGCAAGAAGACTGTTCAATTTGTCATTCTTTCAGTGGAAGGGTCATGACAGATAGGCGCAGGAAACTTATGGATAGGGGTCTTTTAAAACCTACCTTTCAAGAGGCTCTGGATGCATCAGACCAGGCATCCAAATCCTCGAAGGAATCGAAGGCGTCGTAGCCCAGGTCATCGGCTCTGAGCTCTTCAGTTAAAGTTCGATCACCGGTTCCACAGACTTCGGGGCCGAGTGTTGAACTTTTGTCAGTATCCGAGCCTCGAGTCTTGGAACCGGTGACGGAGCTCCCTCCACCGACACTGTTGAGGTCGGCTCCGTCTTCGATTCCTTCGACGCGCTCTTCCAGACCCCTCTCCGACACCGATGTAGACCGCGTGGTGCAGAAATTAATGGAGAATATGGCCTTATCCAAGCTCATCTCTGTCTCCTCTCAGTTGGTGTCGAGACTCGAAGGCCTACCCTTATCTCCGTCTGTTCCTCCTCCGAATCCTATTCAGTCTTCGGAGCCGGAAGAGGCTGATCTGCTGATTGTGGAGCCCTCTGTGCCAGAACCGTCCTTCTTTCGGTTGGCTCCGTTCACCTCGACTCCGTCGGATCCGGTACCGGAGTCTCGGAGCCGAAGATCCATCCTCGGTTCCGGGACCGATGTTTCGGTTCCAACGCTCCCTCTCGGGGCCTCGGATCGACTCGGCTCCGTCTTCGGGGTCGATGCCTTCGGTGCCTGTCTCGGGGATTCTTCCCATTTCCTCGAAACCGGGAGATACCTCGACTCGGGACCCAGGGGGCCTTCGACCTCATGAGGAAGGTGTTGTCTACCCAGACAACCACATCAGCAGAAATAGCTTCTCCTCCCCATAAAGGACCGTTATCCTCCTCTGCACCCACGGCTACATCTAAGCGTCGAGCACCTGTGTCTCAGCCACCCCTGGAGGGTGCCCCCTCTTCCTCGGAGGCTTCTTCGGATGCTCCCACTGAAGAAGTTCCGAGGAAAAGATTGTGTAAGAGGAGACACTTAGATTCTCCACAAGAATCATTGACATCGGACACTGACTTAGATGAGTCAGAAGGGTCCCCAAAGTCACCCTCAGAGGATGTCTCTTTTTCTGACATCCTGGAGATCCTAAAGCAGAGAGGTGATTGGCAAGCCCTCCCCCCTTCTGAGGATGAGTCAGTTTTGCTGAAGGCATTCGGTGCTCGCCCTTCCTCCTCCTGGGTCACTCCGCCCTTCGATGAGTTGATGCAGCTGATTGCTCGAAGGGCGTGGGAGAGGCCTGACACGGTGGAGCCAGTCCCTAGAAAGCCTAACAAATATATTACTGCCCGTCAGGATAAGGCTTATCTGACAAAGGGAGTGCCAGTGGAGGCTATGGTGGTGGCAGCGGCCACGAAAAAGGAGATGTCTGAATCTTCCTCATCTGTCCATCCGCCTAACAGAGATTCTAGGACTATGGACAGGTATGGGAAGCGCATTTTTAGTTCAACGGCTTTTTCTATGCGATCCCTGAATTACTTGACCCACTTCACACGGCTACAGAGGGATCTAATCAAAGAGTTGGGAGATACCCTCCAGGGTACTACAGATGCTGCTATTTCAGAAAAAGTTACAGCACATCTCAATACCCTTACATCCATTGTAAACTCGTCCATGAGGCTGATCTCATACGCAGCTGAAGGATCGAGTAGGGCAGCAGCTTCAACGATTGCTCTTCGCAGACAATCCTGGATGCGCTTATGTTCTTTTGCGGAAGCCTTCAAGTCTTCCTTTACTAACGCCCCATTTGATGGTGCCACTCTCTTTGGCCCTAAAGTAAAGGAGACCCTTACCCGGTGTGAGCAGGAGGGAAAGACTCTGTCTGCTGTCGGAGTCCGTTTTTCCACCCCATCCAGACCGTACCCCAAAGGGCAACGTGGTGGAAAAATGTGGTTTCGAAAACCCCAAGGATCTTTCCCAGGCACACAGGGTGATGCCCCCTCTAGAGGCAGAGGTGGAAGACGCTGCCCTAGCGGCAGAGGGGGTCTGCAAAACCAAGGTGACAGGGATACACCCCCTGGAAAACCTTTCCAGCACTCCTGAGAGGAGGCCCGACTGTCCTGCTCTGGAGGCAGTCGGGGGTCGCTTAGCTTTATACCCTCAGGCCTGGCAAAATCTTACATCAGACAACTGGGTAAAAAGCGTTGTTACCAGAGGCTACAGAATACCCTTTCTATTGCCCCCAATTCCGAAGAGAAGACTCCCAGATGTACCGCCCCATCTGCGAGACCCTGCAGCTATAGAAATTTCAAAGCTGCTAGAAAAAAGAGTCATCCAACCAGTCCCAGCGGACCAAAGAGGATTCGGAACTTACTCAAGGTTTTTAGTTCAAAAGAAGACAGGGGACTGGAGGCCGATTCTGGACCTAAGCAACCTCAATACCTTTGTCAAGAAAGAAAAGTTCCGAATGGTCACGCTTCAATCAATCCTTCCATTTTTACAGAAGGATGACTGGATGTGCTCAATAGATCTGAAGGACGCATACTACCACATCAAAATGGCCAGGGCGTCCAGGGATCACTTGCGCTTCCGGCTGGGAGCCAGCCACTTTCAGTTTCGAGCCCTGCCCTTTGGTCTGACCTCAGCCCCCAGGGTTTTCACCAAATGCATGGCAGTGGTGGCATCTCACCTGAGACGCCTGGGATTCCAGGTGTTTCCGTATCTGGACGACTGGCTCCTTTCTGCCACCACCCAGCGTCAACTAGTTCAGGCCAGGGATTACACACTACAGCTTTGTGTTCATCTCGGAATTTCCGTAAATTTCGAAAAATCTTCACTACAGCCATCACAGCATATCTCATTCATAGGAGCAGAATTGGATACACATCATTTAATTCTAAGACTTCCTCCAGAAAGGATAGCCTCACTACAAAGCCACATTTCTCTCCTTCTGTCATCCAGAAAGTCCCCAGCAAAACTGGTTCTGAAGGTTTTGGGTCTCATGGCAGCTTCTCTCATTGCGATACCATTGGGAAGACTGCACATGAGAGTTCTACAATGGCTACTGTTTGCACAATGGTCGTTCCAACAGCTACCTCTGACACACGAAATTCTGATCACAAATACATGCAAATCACACCTAGACTGGTGGCTTCAGACTTGCAACCTTTCCGCGGAAGACCATTTGTGCTACCCACGACAGCTACGGTGACCACGGACGCTTCCCTGATAGGGTGGGGGGGCATCTTTCAGGGACAGACAGTCCAAGGCGAATGGACCAATTTAGAGTACAATCTGCACATCAATGTCCTAGAGTTGAGGGCAGTGTTTCTAGCGTTGCAACACTTTGCTCCCCTTCTTCCTCTAGGGACTATTGCAGTTCAGACGGACAACATGTCCGTAGTCTGGTACATAAACAAACAAGGGGAACCAAGTCTTATCAGCTATGCAGAGAGGCCATGAGAATCTGGCAATGGGTGGAGTCCACGGGTCGCTTTCTGATTGCAACGCACATCCCGGGGTCATCCAACGTCATAGCCGACAGGCTGAGCAGAGCAGTCCTGTTGCCTCACGAGTGGTCCCTAAAACAGTCAGTTGCGAAGAAGATTTTTCGCAAGTGGGGCCAGCCGTCCTGCGATCTTTTTGCGTCTCCAATGAACGCCAAATGCAGGAGCTACTTTGCCCTATTGCCCCTCCAGGGAAGTCCCCAGGGACACGCTGGTTCACGATTGGCCCCCGGGTCTCCTGTACGCTTTTCCTCCCTTTCCCCTGATTGCGAAGTTTCTGCAGAAAGCCAACAACCTGCAAAGGACGATTATCCTCATTGCCCCATTCTGGCCTCGTCAAATTTGGTTTCCCTTTCTTCGGGCACACCGCATTCGGGGACCCTGGATCCTGGACCCGGAGCCAGATCTACTGACCCACTCGTCAGGGGCTCCCCACCCCTCGCTCTTCTCACTCCATCTAGCAGCTTGGCTGCTGCTTCCCTACTTAGCCAGGTCTGATCTTCTTTCACCTGCAGTTCAGAATATACTAGTGGCTTCTCATAAAGCTTCCACTACAAAGACCTACACTAGTAAATGGAAGCGCTTTGTTTTTTGGGCAGATACACAGCATTTGGATCCTGTTATGGCTCCCTTAAACAAGATCTTGGAGTTTTTAACAGAGTTGTTCCACCAAGGAGCTTCTCCTGCCACTTTAAGAGTGCAATTGGCTGCCATTTCCAACTTTCATGTGGAAGAATGTGGGGCACCTATTATGGCCCACAGACTTTGTAAGGCCTTTTTAAAAGGATCTTTCCATATTAGACCACCAGTTAGAACTCCTACATCTCCTTGGAATCTGAACCTTTTATTGTCTAAATTGATGTTGCCTCCATTTGAACCGGCTTCCTCTTGTCCATTGAAGTATTTGTCGTGGAAGACCCTCTTTTTGGTGGCCATTACATCGGCTAGGCGGGTGTCAGAGCTTCAGGCTCTTTCTATTAAGCACCCTTATCTGATATTTCACTCTGACAGAGTATCTCTTCGCACTAATCCATCCTTTCTCCCCAAAGTCTGTTCTATTAATAACATTAATCAATCCATTGAACTCCCTACCTTTTTCAAAAATCACTCCAATAAGTTGGAGTATATGTTACACAAGTTGGATGTTCATAGGCAACTTAGATTTTACTTGGATAGAACAAAGGATCACAGGAAATCAGATCAACTTTTTATAGCCTTTGCGGACAGCAGGAAAGGTGTAGCAGTTACCAAACTAACCATTTCCAAATGGCTAACTGATTGCATTATATTTGTTTATGCTACTTCGGAACAAACCTTACCTTTCAAACCCAAAGGACACTCTACAAGATCAGTATCTACATCCCTGGCTCATGCAGCTCGTTTACCATTAGACACTATTTGTGCAGCTGCCACTTGGTCTAAACCACATACATTCATTTCTCATTACAAGGTGGACAAGGTTTCTAGGGATAGGGCAACCTTTGGTTCCATTGTGCTCAAGAACGTTCTCCCATGAGTTCCTCAGGAACATGGAGCTAGGACGCTACCCAGGTGTAAGAACAAACGGCGAGATCGAACACTCTCACATTTAGAAGTTATGTCCTTACCATAACGTTCCATGTGGAGTGTTCATCTCGTCTTTGTTCTTACATTACCACCCTCCCACCCTCAGGAAGAACGTACAGTTTGGTGCCTGGTCTGGTTTATTCTGCTTCTGCATTCGCAGTTGTTGTGTATATATGTATGTACATATGTATATATAGGTATAAGTGTTCTTGCAGTTATGTAGTTTTTGCATGAGTATGTTTCTCTCTCTGACTTCTGGTTTGCTTGCAAACTAGATCTGAGGTAAAGGCAGAGGGGGATTGTGGGAGTTAGGTTGGTCTCGAGCTTCTTCTCGATGCAGAGCTTGCAAGCGGCCGACACGGAGCCGAGGATCGGCTCCGAACCCAGGTGTAAGAACAAAGGCGAGATGAACACTCCACATGGAACGTTATGGTAAGGACATAACTTCTAATTAATGTCTGTTATGTACTTCACAGATGAAGATTCTAGTTGTCTACTGATGTACTATGTACTTCATCTGTAAATATGTTGTAAGTAATTGCTATGTTAAATTGTTAATCGCTATGTAATCCAATGCAACTACTGTCTGTTTATTTTAACTGTGGAGCTTTTCTCCCTGGGCATCCGCTGAAAATGGACTTGCGTCCAGTCGGACACACCCGGTCAACAAATGTAAATTAATAAATAAATATTAATTTGCTCACTTAGCCAAGTACAGTGAGATCATATTTTGAGTCTAGTGTTAACTCTACTTAATACAGAGAGTAGATTTGAGAAGGCCCCCCCAAAAAAAAAATTTTTATTTGCTTTTACTGTATTTGTCTTTCTTCCTACTTCATTTTGATTTTCTTAAAAGTACTCAATTTTATTTAGTCTGCTGCATTTATTACTGCTTGGTAGTAGCCTGATTAAATTGTAACTGTTATTCCAAGTCTTTTGGTTTAAGCACTTGGGCTTCATACAGACTGTTTTACATTAAGAAGGTTTGTGGTCTGCAGTGTTGTGGCAGGACAGGTAACTTACACCCTTCTAAGCTGGAGATTGCTGATTGAAGGCCCAGTGTCTGCTGTTCTAAAAGCGTATTAGTTCTGGCTTAAGCACTTGGGCTTCAGGTCAGTTATTCTAGATTAAGAATGTTTGTGGTCTGCACTCTTGTGGGAGGAGAGGCTAGATTCTGCCCTTCTGAGCTGGGAATATCTGGTCACAGGCTTATTGTGCCTGCTTATTTCAACTGTTTCTTTCTGAAATTGGTGCGGCTTGTTGCTGTAGCATAGACCAGATTCAGGCCTGCTGAATGTAGCTTTGTTTGTATAACTTGAGCACTGATCCAGGCCATCTTTTTTGGAGAAGGTTCCCTTGCACCCCCAGGGGTGTGCAGTTAGAACTTGTCTGATTGAAGGCTGCTGGAACAAGGCTCAGTTTTGAGCTTTTTTTCTGGTTAATTGAGTAACTTGTTTAAAGCAGTTTGTTCATTTTCTATTGTATATATATATATATATATATATATATATATATATATATATATATATATATATATAAATTGTACTTTATTCATCTGCTTTTACTGTATTTGTTTCTTCCTACTTTATTACTAGGGGTATTGGCTACAACTGTGATCTGCGATATATAACAATACGTATCCTATTCTGTGCATTTAAAGTGTTTTTAGAGTGTATCTGCTTTATATTCTAAAACTATATATAATATGCTTGTTTCCCACCTTTCTAAGCTAGTATAGTCCAGTTTTCAGGTTAGTGCTGAATTCAGGGCTGTGTTACAAATCTCTGTGTTTGCCCATACCTTACTTTGATAGAAGGAAGTTCTCTGTTCACCTATGAGAGAGGGGAGCTTTGAGCCGCCTGTCTGTCCCTGGAGGAGTGGTTTCAGCCCATAAATTAGTAGTTTATTGGCCATTTTGGGCTAATTTCTATCTCTTTCATTTCCCTGCTATAAATACCGTATTTGCCCGGTTTTGAGTGCTGGGCAGCTAGGGTAAAACTATTCCCGGCTCCACAAAGTCTCCTCTTCAATTTTTCCCTTGGAACTAGACAAACTTTCAGCTTAAGCACTCAAGCCACTCATTTCTCAGCCTCGCACTTACTCAAAACTTAAAGCAAGCACTTATAAAACCGTAGCACTAGACCCTCCTGTACTGTACAGAAGGACAAGGCTCTCTATTCGACCTTACCAGCCATCCAATAAAACAGTTCACTGTACCTATCCAGGCATGTCCAAAGGGCATTTTCAGGTGTACTCTCCTGTCCAACTGGTGAATCTGGGCATTTTGAGGCAATGTTACAACTGCCTCATGTACACAGACTACCCCCTCCTCCTACCACCAAATACTAATACATGCGAGAGATGCATTTATATAGCCAAACTGGAGGCTAAGCTCTCTCAACCCAAGACTGGATCAGACAGTCAAGAGGAGAAGGGAAATACTTGCATCACACTACCAGTCTCACATAAACCCATTAAAGCAGCACTGGAAAAAAACACATATAAATACATGAAAACATACTTGGAGGCTCTAAATAAAAATCTGCAAAACCAACAGAGATCTCCAAAGCAAACATCCAAGCAGCCTCCAACCCCCAACACAAACCATGAAACACATACTTCACAAAACCAGTGTGCCATGCAAACACAGCCCTTAAGGCAAAATAGCATACCCAACATACTAGTAATAGGTGACTCTGTAGTCAGGTACACTGACGTCCCACTCACTAGGCTGAATAAGGAGAAGGTTACTGTTAGCTGCCTGTTGGGCGCCAGGATCCGCCACATAACACAAGCACTCAGGTCACTACAGAACAAGTACAAATATGACTCTGTCATTGTCCATGTTATGTGAAGGACCTGAGCCGTACCTCTCGACTACATGAAAAGAGGAAGATGGAAGAGCTCTCTGATCACGTAGCCCAGGCCAGTATGACCCTGACCCTGAGTAGCATCCTGCCCTCACCAAGAATGATACCACAGTATAAAGAAAAAATTCTCAATTTCAACAATTGGCTAAGTTTCTGGTGTCATTCAAAGGGGTCCAGTGTCTGTCTGCCTGGGATGACATGCTCGACAAGCCACACTGCTTCGCTAGAGACGGCTTGCACCTGTCACCCTTAGGCTTTCAAATACTGGCCAAGGCTCTTGCCACCCCCATAGTGCCTTTTTTAGGCAAGGCTCAAAAGACAAACCTACCGCAGTAAATAGCACAAGTAACAAAAAAACTGAGGGAAGTGCTACTCAATGCCAGAAGTGTGAACCTCAAAATACACGCAATCGATATATGTGCAGTAACAGAAACCTGGTTTAAGGCTCCAGAGAGCACCCCAACACTACCAGGCTAGAACTCGTACCATACATTTCGGCCACAGAACTCAAACCGGAATACAAAATGCGGGGGCGTATCCATATTTATCAAGGATACCCACACCTCTAGGTTAGTGGCACAGCACGATGCTTCAGAGATCATCCACGTGCAACTAACAATGGGCAAAACTGCAATTCACATTGTAGCTTGCTGCAGATCACCCACCATGTCTCAGGACCCCCATTCCGTGTTCTTGGAAGCACTGGGAAACATAAAGGTCCTACCAAACACCGTAATATTGGGTGATTTCAATTATCCAAACATTAACTGGGTGAACAACTCAAGTACTAACTCCCCTGCCCAACATTTCCTAGAATTTATAAACTCAAACACCCTGGTTCACCTGGTCAATACTCCCACCAGAGGTGACGACATATTGGACCTGGTCATCACCAACATGGACGACCGGTGTTCCATACCGGAGGTCACCCCCTCACTGGTTAGATCTGACCATAAACAAATCACTTTGGATATCCACATTCTGCCCCCACCCCGGACAAGAAAACCACCGTGAAAAACTTTTCAAAAGCAAACTTCACGCTACTTAAGACCGAGGTGGAAAGTTTCAAAGCCCCCATGCTGAAGGATAACACTGTCCAAGCTGCAAAATTCTTTACTAATGCATTCTACAGGCACCAACAAGAATGCATGGATCATGCCATCCCAAGCAAAACCAAGACTCACTCCTCCAAGAAAAGGAAACCAGTCTGGTGGACTCCTGCCATAAACAAGCTATACAATAGAAGGAGGAAACCAGTACAGAAAAGAGTAAAATCCCAAGAAGGGAAGACATCCCTGATCAGTATAAGCATGAAACTACGATTCCTCAAAATCATCCAAGGCGAGGTTTGAAAGAAAAATTGCCAAGGACTCGAGATAACCACAAGGCATTCTTTAGCTATATCAAGAATCTAAGTGGCACTGCTCAGATCTGCTCGGAGTTAGTGCAGAATGACACAAAATGCACTGAACCGACCAATATCGCCAACTTCCTGGCAGACAGGTTCAGCGCAAACTTCACCCTCCTCTCACCCCCAAGAGGGCCCATAACCATACCAGAAGAATGTAGAGTCCCTGATATCACAGACACTCGGGTTAAAACAGCCCTCTCCAAAGCCAAAAACACAGCATCAATGGGACCGGGCGGTGTTTCAGGCTGCGTCCTACACGAGCTCAGACAAACTAACCCTTCCCCTAAATACACTGTTCAAACTCAGTCTCTCCACAGGCTACGTACCAATAGAGTGGCGCACAGCGGTTATTCCTCTCCACAAAGGTGGAGCCACAACAGACCCTGGGAACTATCGCCCTATAAACCTGACTAACTTGGTCTGCAAGGCTATGGAGTGCATTATCATGGAACTCATAGGTTCATAGGTTGATACTAGGCTATCGGCCCTAAGGCCTATGCAAGCCTAGCCATAACAGTTCCCTGGAAATTTTTTTCCACAATATTTACTTCTCTGGGCCCCTGTCTAGCAGGGCGACTGACATGATCCCCGGGGTGAATTTTCCATCTCCCAATCCAATCATCAAGGTTCCTTTTGAAGAGGGCCAATGAGGTGCTCTGCTTGACATGTATGGGCAGTCTATTCCAGAGTATGGGGAGTCTCTGGGTCAGGAACCTATCCCTCCAGCATGTTTTGTTCATTGTGATGATGAGGTTTAGATCCCTGGAGCATGTGGCTCTGAGGGATTGGGATTTCTTTAAGTGGAGCATGTCCAACAGCTCAGGGTTTGACATGGCCTTGTATGTTAAGCAGAGATCGCCTCTGAGTAGACGATATGCCACAGAGTATAGCTGGAGTTTTTTTAGACGGTCAGCATATGGCATCTGCTTTAGGCCTGTGATTCTTTTAGTGAGGTATTTCTGTGGCCTTTCCAGCTGTTGCAGATGTCTTGTGAGGTGCATACCAAATGGGGCATTATACTCTGTAATGGGTCTAATGAGGGATGAGTACAGTGGGACAATGACCTTTTTTCTGGATGAAAAGCCCTTAGTGATGAGGTGTGCCAGATAGAAGGATATCCTGACTCTTGTGGCGATGTGGTTATCGAAAGTGAGACCACTGTCCACTTGTGTCCCTAAGTCTCTCATCACACTTTTGATGTTTAGTGTCCTGCCACCTGTGTGGTAGTTCTTGGGTACATGTTTTTTTCCAAAGGGGATGACTATACATTTCTTGGCATTAAGCTTGAGCCCATGGCTCTGGCACCAGGCATCTGTTTCTGTAAGGCCCTTTTGTAGAATATCCACATCATAACAGAAACATTGGGAACCTCCAAACACTGGACCCTACCCAGTTCGGCTTTAAGAGCAGATCATGCCTCCTAAACCTGGTGGACTTCTTTGAGACAGTTACCAAGGCTATAGTTGAGGGAAAGGTGGTACACACAGCCTACCTAGACCTTGCAAAGGCCTTCGACACCATTCCTCATTCTGGTATTATAGACAAGCTCACCAGCCTGAACATAAACCCCTGTGTCACAAGATGGGTTGTCAACTGGCTCACGGACAGAACCCACATGGTGGGAGTTGCAGGAGCTAGGTCCGAGTCTAAATCGGTTACAAGTGGAGTTCCCCAGGGTTCAGTGCTAGGACCCCTCCTGTTCGGCATATACTTCTCAGAGGTACAGGCAAGCACAGGAGAACTATGGCTGACCAAGTTTGCAGACGACTGCAAACTAGGGACTATAATTGACTCTCCGGCTGACACAGACATCCTCCAAAAGGGTCTCACTGAGACGGATACCTGGTGTCAAAATCATGGCCTCAAGCTAAATGCCAAAATGTGTATAGTCATCCAGTTTGGAAAAAACAAAGTACCCACAAACTACCACATAGGTGGTAGTCCCCTAAATACGGAAGATGTAATAAGGGATCTGGGGACCCAAGTAGATAGTAATCTCACCTTTGATAATCACATTGCCAAAGTGGTTAGAAAATCCTTCTACGTGGCCCACCTAATCACAAAAGGGTTCGCATCCAGATCAAAAGAGGTCATTGTCTCCTCTACTCATCACTCAGCAGACTCATCATAGAGTACAACACCCCATTTGGGATGTACCTTACAAGACACCTGCAACAGCTGGAAAGACCACAGAAGTACCTCACCAAGAGGATCACTGGCCTCAAACAGTTGCCCTATGCAGCTTGACTGAAGAAATTACAGCTGTACTTGGTTGCATGCCGCCTACTCAGAGGTGATTTCTGCCTGACATTCAAGGGCATGTCTAACCCAGAATTGATGGACATGCTCCACCTAAACAAAAACCGTATCTCCGCGAGACACGCTCTCTAGGGATCTAAACCTCACCACAACAATAAATAGGATGTGCTGGAGGGATAGATTCCTGTCCCAGAGACTTCCCATGCTTTGGAACAAGATCCCAATCTATATTAGGCAGAGCTCCTCACTAACACTCTTCAAAAGAAATCTTGAGTGGATGGGAAACAAAATTTAACTCGGGGACCACTTCAGTGGCTCTGCTGGACAGAGGCTCAGGGAACTAATCTAAGGGGGTGGCGAAAGCCAACGCATTCTGGCTAGGCTTATAAATGCCTTCAGGCAGATAGCCTAGTACCTACCTATGAACCTATATAGATAGGTAGTTTATTCCAGAGTATGGGAAGTGTCTGGGACAGGAATCTACCCCTCCGGCTTGTTCTGTTTATTGTGGTGACAAGGTTTAGGTCCCTAGAGCGTGTAGCTCGGAGGGATTGGGATTTCTTTAAGTGGAACATGTCCAACAGCTCTGGGTTTGACATAGCTTTGTATGTTAGGCAGAGATCACCTCCTGAGTAGGCGATATGCGACTGAGTAAAGCTGGAGTTTTTGAGACGGTCTGCGTAGGGCATCTGTCTGAGGGTGGTAATCCTCTGCGAGGTATTTCTACGTCCTTTCCAGTTGTAGATGTCTTGAGGCAAATATCAAAAGGGGCATTGTACTCTATAATGGGTCTAATGAGTAGAGGGGAACAATGACCTCTTTTTTTCTGGATGAGAAAACTTTTGTGATGAGGTGTGCCACGTAGAAGTATTTCCTGACTACTGTGGCAATGTGATTATCAAAGGAGAGACTACTGTCCACCTGTGTCCCAAGGTCTCTTATCAAACTTTCAGTGTTAAGTATACTACTGCCTATGTTGTAGTTCATGGGTACAGAGTTTTTACCAAAGGGGATGACAATGCACTTTTTGGCATTATGCTTGAGGCCATGGCTTTGACACCAGGCATCTGTGTCAGTGAGGCCCTTTTGTAGGATGTCCACATCGTTAGGAGTTTCGAATATGGCTCCTAGTTTGCAGTCATTTGTGAACTTCGTTAGCCAAAGACCTTCTGTGATAGCCTGTACTTCAGAGAAGTAGATACCAAACAGGAAAGGACCCAGGACTGAACCCTGTGATACTCCACTTGTCACTGGTCTGAAGTTGGATTTGGAGTCTGCTACTTTCACAGTGTGGGTTCTGTCAGTGAGCCAGTTTACAACCCATCTTGTGACATAGAGATTTATACCCAGTTTAGTGAGTTTATCTATAATTCCAGAGTGGGGGATGGTGTTGAAAGCCTTGGCAAGATCTAGATAGGCTGTGTGAGCCACCTTACCCTCATCTACGGCTTTGGTGACTGCTTCAAAGAAGTCTATCAGGTTTAGGAGACATGATCTGCCTTTTACAAACCCAAACTGGGTGGTGGTGTCCAGAGTTTGGAGATTACCAATGTCTTTGTTTATAAGTTCCATGATGATATGTTCCATGGCCTTGCAGACCAGGCTCGTCAGGCTAATGGGGTGGTAGTTCCCGGGGTCCGTGGTTGGCTCCCCCCTTGTGGAGTGGGATAACCGTCGCTGTGCGCCATTCAGCAGGCACAAAGCCTGAGGTGAGGCTATGACTGAACATGGTACTTGGGTGGGGTTGTCATTTCATTCTGTAGTTCATGTAGAACGCAGCCTGGGATGTTGTCTGGTCCCATGGATGCTGTGTTCTTGGCTTTGGAGAGTGCGTTTTTTACCTGTGCAGCCGTGATTACAGGAACTTTGCATTCTTCCGATATAGAGAAGGGCTGTTTATGGGGTGAGTGTGGGGGGTAAAGTTAGCCCTTCATTTTCTACTTCCTTAAAGAAAGTAACACCACTAAAATTGAAATGGTTACAATATTCTGCTATTTAGCCACTGAATCCCAGCCAACCAACTGCTCTTTACTCCACCAAGGTTTAGTAATGTGTTAGTTAGCAGGTAAAATAAGCAACAAATAAATCTTCAGGATTGTCAGATGTAAGCATTGGCTTTGTGGTCCTCAACCAAAGAGTTTCCACTTTTTGCCAAACCTTTCTCTCCACAATTACACTATGTACTCATTTACAACCTGCAAATGGCTGTAAATTCCGTAAGACTTAAATTAACTTTAATGATCTATTCAGCTGAATTATGTAGTAGTATTATTTTTTTTAAGAAATAAACCAGACATGATTTATTTGCATTAAGCACAAGTTAACGAACTGACCCCAGCCATCTAATTAATTGCAGGCCACCACTATTGTTTGCTAGATTGCTAAGAAAAACAATTTCAGTTTTGCTAAAACCTTTTACATCTCATCCCTAAACCCCAAGCCACACTTAGGCATGTGTGCCTTTGATCACGCCTTAAGTGAGCCTTAATCCCATAGTAAACCCTACTTGAAGTATTAATTTAAACCTATTCTTTCATTTAAATTTAGTCTGATCCCTTCAAGTACATATTTTATTTTACCATCTAGCCTGTTTTTAACCTAATCTCCAGGCATTTCAAAAATCTAACTGATTTGAGTTACAAAAGTATGCAAACTAAAGCCATTACATCATATAGTAACTTAAGCAATCTGCCTACATGTTCTTAAACCAAAGTGTCTTTAAACATCAACAATAACATAACTAGCCATTTCTTGGATACAAAATTGTTGTCCCATGTAAATAAAATAGTTTAAGGCAAACTGCCCTCAACTATTTCTGATCCTCTCCAAATGCTGTGTCTTGTGTCTGCTTTCTAGCCTCAGCTCCCCAGGCCCTGCATTTGGCTACCTTTAGGCCTCAGTTCACAGGCCTGGCCCCCAAGTGGTTACCTGCAGGCTTCATTTTCCAGACCTTGCCATGTGGCTATAACTGCAGGCCTCAATTCCCAGGCTCTGCCATGTGGCTAATTGCATGCCTCAGTTCCTAGGCCCTGCCATGTGGCTAATTGCAACAAGCCCTGCCTTGTGGCTAATTGCAGGCTTTCCTTTAAAAGTGCAACACAGTACAGTATAAGCAAACCATCTACATACAGTGGGAGAAGAACCCACAGCCAACTGCATCAAAAACAAGTATTCTACTTGTTGTGCTGCTAACAGCCTCAGCTCACAGGCCCGGTCTTAGGTCACAAGCCCTGCCATGTGGCTAACTGCAGGCCACAGCTCACAAGTCCTGCCATGCGGCTAACCACTGTCTTCCTCTTAAAAGTACAGCACAGCACAGTACGGTATCAGCAAACCAACTACCTACTATGGGAGCAGAACCCACAGCCTTCTGCATCAAAAACAAGTATTCTACTTGTGTTAACAGCCTCAGTTCACAAGCCCTGCCATGTGGTTAGCTGCAGGCCTCAGCTCACAGGCCCTACCTTTAATATTTTTAATTTAACCATGCTTTAATTTAGTCAAGCCAAACCCTTGGTTAAAACTACTTAAACCCCTTTTGGTCTTCTAATTTCACTTGATACTTTCCAGGAACACTCTTAGTTACTAACCTGCTTCTAGCACCAAAAATATAGGCCTGCAAAACGAACCTCAGTTATAACACACCAATTTAATTCAACCTTAGCCCCACTTAACCAGCTGTTTGCATGCCTTTAAACATGATACCTTAAGCATCCTACACTATTAAGTAATCAAAATACCTATTAACAGATAAATGCCACTAAATCCTGTGATCAAATCAAAAACAAAGGCCCCCCTACCTTGTTTTTAGATCCCACATGTAGTTAAAACACACACCAGTAATCCACAGATAAGCTGATCAAACAAGCACAAGCTGTCAATGAAGAGGTTGAAAAGACTGATTTGCTTTGTTCCCAGCTTTTTCAACCCTTCCCCTGGACAGCCCAGCCCACCTACCTGATTTCCACCCCCCCACTGAAACCTGAGTCCGAGCTGACCTGCCTCAGACAAATGACTGCTTGCTGCGATTGGCTTGCCACCCATTGTTTCCAGTTTAACCCATAACCAGTCTATTCACCTGCCTACATTTTCAACAATCCCCAAAATAAAGGGGAAAGGATTCTGCACTCTCTTGATGTGCATACACAGCTGAGATTTTACTTGGGACTAAATCCTTTCGAAAATCTTAACAGTTGTTGGTTAGCTTTGCTCCTTGGGCTCAGGGTAAAGCTATTTCAAAACAAACCATCTCCAAAGGGATTGCTCATTGTATTCACTTTTGTTACCTGCAGCATGGGAAGGTTCCCCCTCAGGGTATTAGGACCCATTCTACTAGAGCAGCCTCTACCTCTGCAGCCTTTCTGAGAGGTGTGCCTACTAAGGACATTCTAGAAGTAGCTACTTGGTCTTCTGTCCATACTTTCACAAAGCATTTCAGTCTACCTTTGTTTTCTAAATCCAGGGCTGGTTTTTGCCCCTGCAGTTTTGCAGGGCCTTCTTACCAACCCTTAATCTGTGATCCTTCCTCCACCCTTTGTCTTTTTCCTGGACTTTGGTAATCAACCCATTTGTGAGGACTGCAACAGTGAAACACAAAGAGCATAGTACAGTTTGTGTACACGTACCATAAATATAGATGTTAGAGTGTATTCACTGTTGCAGTCCTGGTTTCCCACCCTCCATTCCCCCTTTTTTCCTAAGGCACAGACTATATATATTTTTATTTTTTGCATGACATGTCAAGGGTGCTTCCTTCCTGGGTTAGCCTTCTTTTGGGGGCTCCTGACAGTTAAGGCAAGAAAAACTGAGGAAATGGTGTCGGCTGCCTCCCTTTATAACTGACGTTCTGACATCAGTTTTACAACCGGCAGCAGCCGAAGTCATATACCAAGGACTCTGGTATTCAGGCCGACTGAGGGGGTACCGAGAGCTGGATAACCCTTATGTGAGGACTGCAACAGTGAATAAAACTCTAACATCTACATTTATGGTAAGTGTACACAACTGTACTTACTTCTTTGCTTATGGAGCCTGTTCCATTGGAAGTGCCACAGTGAAATAATACAAGTACCTTTTCCAGTACCAGGGCTGGTTTGTACACAGGTCACTGTTGAAATTAACTTTGTAAGTTAAAAGACTTTGAGTCAAAAGTCTTTACTAGAGGAACCTTTGGTTGCCCTGTTGATTGGTCAGTCCTCTTCCTGAAGAACCAATTATTTTCTTGTAATACATTAGACTGATGGCAGATGGGTGTCAACAGCAACCAAGACCCTTGTTAAAAAGAATGGACCAAGGAGCTGCCCTCTTTCTTGGTTGAAGATGTTTTACCTCCCAGCATGTCTACCCAGTATATTCTTTCCAACCTAGAAGATTTCCATTTATTAATCCTCTGACTTCACCTGTCTAAAATATTAATTTTAATGAAATTGTGACCACCATAGGGAGAAATTACAGCTAATTACATCTGTCCTCCTAAAAGAGATACTTAATATTGAAAGTTTGAGTCTATAAGAATCCTCCATTGTTATTGCAAGATTTATGTAGACAAAACTCTGTTCATCTGATATGAAGCAGATCAGGGTTTTTTTAATACAAATATTGGAAAGATAATTTGACAAGTCACACTTTTTCTTTAGTTCAAGTTCTGATCCTGCAGGTCAAGCAATTGCTTTATTACAAACTTTTTTTTAGTTTCTTTTCCTCCTACCTTCTTGAGCATGAGTCTCCCTCTCCTTTATCCGTATAGTTCTTTCCATTCCTGTGGTGTTGAGAATCTTGTAACCCAGTTGTTCCTCTGTGAGAGAAGCCCCAGGTACTGTGAAGTGGTGCTATCATCTGAGAGAGTTAAGGTTTTCTATTTGTGCTTAAGCCCTCTGTGTCTGCCCAGTAAACTGCATTAGGGTTGAGTGTAAAGCCCACTGGACAAATTTTTTCTATTCGGGGGTGACCCAGGACCCACACTGGTTATGTGACCTGCTCAGAGTCGCACAGTAGGCAAGTAAAGGTAGAAGGAATCAAATCTTGTACTCCATGCAGAGGAAGTATCTCATAAACACCATAAAGCCTTAGTCTTCTGCACTAATTTTTCACTTTCACTGGTGACACCCTCCCCGAGCCAGCAGTCCCATGTAGACTCTCTCAGGACTGAGGTCCGTGGGCATAAGTCCCACCCCCGAAAAGAGACTAGCTGTCCAGGCAATCATGACTGAAAAGGGTCTGCTTGATAAGTTTACCCATTTGGTTATCTAAAAGAATGAATGAAATGAACAAATCTGACTTTTACCCTTGCCAACTCCAACAGGTGCTTGAACTCATAACTGAACTCTGGACTCCTGGGTCATAGTCTGTATTTGTCTTGCTATCCTACCAGAGTTGCTTGATAAACCTTTTTTTGCCTTTAGGAACTCTTGTATAGAGGAGATGGCCTTTTGGATAGGTATGACAAAGAGATTTGTTTCTTTTTTCATCTGAGAAGCTTAGTGCAAGTGATTGTTTGGCTCACATTGTCAGAATACAACTTGTGTTTATTCTGTTTTAACAGACTCAAGCTGGTTTGAGCTTTGTGCTTGATTATGAAGTAAGATGTGGTATTTGCACAGGTTGAATGAAGATTTTTAACGTTTGGTAGACCCAAAAGTTTGTGTTTCATGATGCTTAGATGCTACCTCTAGATCCACTATGATAAGATTGTTTTTGTAGAAGCTTTTGTGGGGAAGGTCAAATAATTTAACTTCACACAAAGGCTTTGCATGCTCCTGTTAGAGATCATCTGTCGGGTATATCTCATTATTTGTAAAGTAGAGAGATTACTGAGCCTACCAGGAGATTTAACAGTCAGCAGTCCTATGTTTTCATAGGAACTGTGCCTTTTAAATCCTCAGTAGGAGACCAGAATCTTTCTAGTAGCTCTAGTCTTCCATTGGCTTTAAAGCTGTCGCACAAATGTCCTGATATAATAATGCTGGGTTTCTTTTAGGGTGTTTTAAATGCTGCTTCACTTCATTTGGTAATGATATATGAACGTTGACACTTTTTCCATATGCCAGCAACAGATTAACTGGATAAAATAATTCACCAATTCCTCTGTGAGAACCTGTTATTGTACTTCAGAGTAAGATCTTTACTCTGTAGATGGTATTCGTATCGATCAGTGCTGCAGTAGCTGTAGCTGTATGGGTTATATCTTGCCAAGGATATAAAAGCTGGCCAGCTTCCAAACTTCAGGACACCTTCTGTGTACTTCTGTCAAGCAGCTTGTGCTGAGCTTACTAAAAGACAAGTTTGTGTGCAAAACCCTTCAGAGCTTTACTGCTGCCGAAGAGTGCACTTCTTTGGCTTTTGGGGATCAATGATCAGCTTGTGCTTTATTTTGCCAGACAGATAAGCTCGTTTGGGGAAAAATAGCTTCCATTTTCATAATTTTTTTTGGTGACTTATTACGTTCCTCTTAAGGAGAGTTACTTTAAAGCTAGGAGTGTTATGTAATGGATTATCCTGAGACTAACATACTTTTAAACTGAGTATTTATTTATTTCTGTCATTTTAAAAGTGGTGTATAGTAATTGTAAATACTCCTCAGATTACTTTGGATAGGATTAATTTACTGGGACTGGCTCAGGGTTTAATTCTGGATGTTGATACTTCTTGTAAAAGAAAGAGGGAATTCCTCTTTTCCTGAAGAGATTCGAGATACTGAATCTGAACAGGAAGATGAAGGGAGGATTCAGGGTTTTATTCTCAGATTTCTGATTCAGACTCTGAGGAGAGCTCCATTTCTGATTTTGCTTGTTGAGTATTCTCTTTCTCTGAGACTATTGCTAGAACATCCCAATGTTTTAAAAGGGAAAACACTGAGGTTTCTCAGTCGGTTAAAAATGCTAAGAGTTGTTACAGAAGGATTTTCCAGAATCTACACCCATTCCTCCTATCCTGTTTGCTTTAGAGGATCCATGTCTTACTGCCTGTAGTTTTTTTGATAGTCAGCTAGCTGCCCCTAAAGGGCAGATAGATGTATAAAGTTCCACATCTTTTAAATTTTAATACACTGTTTCCCAAACTTGACCTAGCAGTTATAGCCTTAGCTGATTCCACTGCTGCTGGGACAGGTTTAATTCTCATTCTATCCTTTCTAGTAGGGATGGGAAACTTGATAGGTTTGGAGGGGAAAAGTGTATACTTCTGCAACTTTGATTTTCAGAATTTTGAATTTTTAAGCTCATGTTAATGTTTGTTTTGGGGGTTTTGATGGAGAAGTATAGAGGCCAGAAGGAGTTGCATTTTCTTTGTGGACTTGGAGAAAGCATATGACAGGTTGCCTAGAGAGGAATTATGGTATAGAAATTGTGATATATTATGAGGATGTTGGGAATGGCAGAGAAGTATGTAAGAGTGGTGCAGGATATGTATGAGGGCAGTGCGATAGTGGTGAGGTCTGCCGTAGGAGTGACGGATGCATTCTAGGTGGAGGTGGGATTACATCAAGGATCAGCTCTGGGCAGTTTCTTGTTTGCATTGGTGATGGACAGGTTGGCAGACGAGATCAGACAGGAGTCCTTGTGGACTATGATGTTTACGGATGACATTGTGACTCTGTAGTGAGAATAGAGAACAGGTTGAGGAGACCCTGGAAAGGTGGAGATGTGCTCTAGTGAGGAGGGGAATGAAATTCAAAAGGACTAAAACAGAAGATGTGTGAAAATGAGGAGAGAGGAATGGTGAGGATGCAGAGAGTAGAGTTGACAAAGGTGGATAAGTTTAAATACTTGGGATTAACAGTTCAAATAAATGGTGATTGTGGAAGAGAGGTGAAGAAGAGAGTGCAGGCAGGGTGGAGAAGAGCATCAAGAGTGATTTGTGACAGAAGGGTACTAGTAAGTGAAAGGGAAGGTCTACAAAATGGTAGCTATGTTATATAGGTTTTGGAGACTGTGGCAGTGATGAAAAGACAGGAGCCAGAGCTGGAGGTGGCAAAGTTAAAGATGTTAAGGTGTGCATTCGGTGTGATTAGGATGGACAGGATTAGAAGTGAGTATATTAGAGGATTAGCTCCTGTTGGACAGTTTGGAGACAGAGCCAGAGAGATAAGTGTGTGTTGGTTTGGACATGTGCTGAGGAGGGATGCTGCATATATTTGGAGAAGGATGCTAAGGATGAAGCTGCCAGGAAAAAGGAAAAGAGCAAGGTCTAAGATAAGGTTTATGGATGGTGTGTGAGAGGACTTGTAGATGGTTGGTGTGACAGAGCAAGATGCGGAGGATAGGAAGAAATGGAAACAGATGATCCAATGTGGCAACCCCTAACTGGAGCAGCCAAAAGAAGAAGAGGAGGAGGCTTATGTTAGTTGTGACAAATTGTGAATGTATGAGGAATGTTTAATCTACAGTTTCTTCTTGTGAAGAAAATACTGATTTAATTAACTTGGTTTTTTCTGTTGCAGAAGTCAATACTCATTGTTTGCAGTGTATTTGACTATGTTGATACTTCCAGGGCTGTGGTCACTGGTACCGTTGAAAGAGGTTGGCTTGACTACATTCTCAATCTCCCAGATAATGTAAAAATGAGATTTTCAATTATCCCTTGGATATAGATTTAGGGTTTGGCCAGTTTGCTGTGTAGGTGATCAAAAAGTGTGATGAAAAGGGCAAGCTGATTCAGGGAATCGCCAAGATTTTCAGCCTTCCCTTTCCAAATTGTTCAAAGGATTTCCTTTCTCATCCAGTTTTGTCAAAGAAAAACAAAAAAAAAAAACAAGACTAAACAACTTCAACAGAATTCAGGTTAACGGATGTTAAAAATGGCAAGGGGTTTCCAAAAAGAAGTCTAAAACCTCCCAAAACCAAGGACATTGCAATAAGTCTGCATGATTATTCAAGAGGATGTTTGACCCCCCCACCCCCACCCCCCACCAGCACAGTGGCCTCTTTTCTCTTCCAGAAATTCTGAATCTGCCTTTTTATTGGCAACAGATTGTTCCAGACAAATGGTTTCTGAAAGTCATTCCATCAAAATTACAGATGGCAGCGTGAGGAAATTCCCCCTGTCTAAAGGGTCATTCCTCATCCTGCAGATTAGTCTCTGTTTTCATCCATTCATTACATGCTGTCCCAAGGAGTGATAAAACCAGTGTATACTTCCCTGTTGAGGAATGAGTTTTATCCAAGGATGTTGTTGGTGCCAAATAGGGAAAATGCTTGGAGGCCTTTTTTTTCTAAACTTGTTTGTGATGTTGCCCAAATTCATAATGATACCACTTCACAACCTGTTACCTCCTCTTCCTCTTTCAAGTTTCCTGATAACAATAGACTTAAGACAATTATCACACCCATATTCATTTAGGCTTCAGACATTTAAGGTTTTATATGTCTGGATCACATTGTCAGCCCTCTGCCATACTCTTTAGACTATCGACTGTACCAAGAGTGTTCAGAAAGTGACTAGCTATGACTGTAGCTCATTGAAGGCTACAGATTATCTAGATTTTTTTCCATATTTAGAGAATTTGCTCATCTTTGCAGTCTCTCTTTCAGGTTGTCAGGAATTTGTCTTTAGTGATAGATCTCTCGCACAGACTGGGATTCCAAGACAACATTCAAAAGTCTTTTTGGACTCCTTCACACAGGACTTCGGTTCAAAGAATTTTCATCCACAGGGAAAACATTTAGATCTATTTCTAAGGTTTTCCACTCAGACTTCAGTCACCGAGAGGGATACTGCGGGGTTTTTGGTCTCATGGCATATATTGTTCTCAAGATACCTTTGGCAAGACACCCCATCAGAAAGATACAGTGGTATCTGAAATCTTTTTGGTTGCACCATCAGCACCCTTTATCTTTTCAGCTCCCTGTGATTGGGTTTGTCAGAAGAAAAATCTTTTGGTGGAGACAACAGATATCCTAAAATCCAGGTCTCCCCTTCTCCCTCCCTGCTCCAAAGCAGTTGGTCTCCACAGACTCTGCAGTTTCAGGAGAAATAAAAATGCAGAGTGGTGTGAGACACCAAGGACAGATGCAAGCACATAAATATTAAGAAGATACTTGCACTGATCAAGCCACTCAACTCACTTGAAACCCAGGACCTCTTCCAGTGGTTACAGACAATACCACAGTCATGTGGTTCATCAAGTAAGGGGGAAACGGGTTATATCTCCTTTACAGACTAGCTGTGTTAGCTTGGATAATAACTTCACAACACAGTCTTGCTCTGCAGACATCCTACATTATGCCCGAGCAGAATTGTGTGGCAGACCAGCTGAGCAGGACAAAGGCAGACCCTCTTGGATGGAAACTAGATCAGGGGATCTTCAAGATTTGATCCATCTGTGGAGAATTCTTCAAGTAGACCTTCCCTCCTCTCTGAATAATCGGCAGCCAAAATTCTGTTCCAGGACTTCATGTAAGAAGGCCTGGAAGAATGATGCCTTTTCTTTCCTTTGGACAGGAATATACCTATATGCCTTACCACTAATATCCAGGGTACTTATGAAAATTCAGAAGGAATCCCGCAGGATCATTGTGGAGACTCCCTCCTGGCCCAGGCAACCTTTGTTTTTCCTTCTTTTGGAAATGGTCAGGAACAATCACCACAAGCTTTCTCACAGGCTTGGATCTACTCACACAAGACCAGGGGTGTTTAATACACCCTGACATCAGTTATCTTCGGTTGACTGTCAGGATGATAGTTTTAATTAGGCAGCTGTTTTCTGTAGATATGCAGCTGGTAGAAGCGGAGGCAAAAAAGCCTGCTACTAGAAAGTTATATATTAGCAAATGGAAAAGGTTTCTAGGTGGTGCGAACAACATAACCAGTACAGATTCTGGATGAATTGTTTTCTGGTCTCACAATATGTGAGTTACTATACTATGGCCTTTCTTATTCATCTGTCAGTGTTCATTTATCAGCCGTTTCATGTGTGTGCCCATGAATCCTCCTCTTTCAATGCAGTCTCATGTTAAAATGGTCTTAAAGTTTTTTTTCATGAGAGGCCTGCTAGAAAACTGCAGACCTTTCCTTGCATCTTAATTTTGTATTAAAGAAGCAAACACTTGCTTTATTTGATTTAGTTAATCTGGCTGACTTGAGTTTCTTAACACAGAAAATAGTTTTACTGATTGCTCTGGTGTTGCAAAAAGGGTATCTGAGTTGCAAGCTTTTATGGTGAGTCAAGCCTATCTCATTTTCCACATGGGCAGGGTTTTTTTTTTTGAGAATTAATCCTTTTATGCCCAATATGGTATATAGGTTTAATTTAAGTCAAACTATTCATCTTCCCATTTTCTTTCCTGAACTTAAAAATTAGGGAGAAAAAAATGCTCCATACCTTGGATGTCCACAAACAACTCTGGTACTATCTTGACAGAACTAAATTTCTCAGATGTTTGGATCAATTCATTTCTTGTGAAGGTAAGAAGTGACAACCTATGTCAAAACAGACCATTTCTAAATTGTTGTCCAAGGCTATTGCCTTTTCATATACTTAACATAGCAAAACTATTCCAGGCATCGTCAAGACCCACTCTACCATGGTCTTGGCTTCATGTATGGCTTTTTGGAAAGGGTTGATTTCTTGAGATAATCCAGAAGCTGCTACTTGGTCCTCTGTACATACTTTCACTAAGCTGCATAAGCTTGATTTCATCTGTAGGTCTAGATTAAGCTTTGCTAGGACCGTTCTCCAGGGCCTGCTGGACCCTTTCCTTTCCACCTCCGAAATAACTACCCATGTAGCTAAAGCTGTTGCAGCCGTGATCAGTGTTAACAGGATAATACAGCTGTGTAAGTTCAACTTGCCAAAACAGTAAATGTTTGAGTGATCACTGCTGCAGTGACCTCTCTCTTCCTCCATCCCTCTTGTTTTTTTTTTTTTTTTTTGGGTGTGGACATGCATTATTTTTTTATCCTAGCCTTGTCCTTTCAGGTGTCAGTCTCTGTTGGCAGGAAAGCTCTGAAGGGCTTCACACCCAAACCTGTCGTCAGCTCATCTCAAACTGCTTGACTGTTTGGACAGCCTTCCAGTTGCTGTGTCCTTGACTGGATATAATCCATATAGTCAAGGCTATTGCAACAGTGATCATTTGAATATCTGCTCTTATGGTAAGTTCAACTTGCACGACTGTACTTTACGTTTCACACAGTAGTTGCCACGTATGATACCTTGGCCTTCATCAGAGTTTTATTTTATTTTTTTTAAATACCGCTGATTATCTATCAGTCTGTTATCTTGGAGAACTTTGGCCAAGTATCGGATGCTTAGACTAGTTTACTTTTGTGCAGTTAGAGTAATAAAATTTAGAAGAGGAAAAGTTTTATAATACAGAATCCTGTATCATCCCATTTGTCCGCTTTGACGTATGGGGATTCACTGCCAGGTGGATCTGCTGCCTTAACTTCTCCCTTGATTAAGTGCTCAAGCATGAGTTCCTTTTTCTACTGCCGTCATGCATTTGTCCTCCTTGCCCCCCCCCCCCAATAAGTGCCTTCAACACTATTTTGAGTACTACCTTCCATGTCTTCTCTGCCAGATTCCTCCTGTGCAGACTTCAGCTACTTGCTGTGCTCTTTTGGGAGGGAGGTTGAAGAAAACTGTTAATCAGAGAGAAAACTTTCAGGAATTCTTCGTACCACCTCCTTCAGGTCTTCTAGGGCCTTCTGGAGCTACTCTGATCAGGACAGAATGATGACTTCCTTTGTGAAAGTATAGATTTCAAATGTGCATCATCCCATTCACTCTGTATCGAGGGCAGATTGGGTTGATGTAGTATTCTATACCATCCATGTAAGACCTATTTGATGGTTGTAGGATCTCCCATAAAGGGTCCTTCCCCATTTCATATTTCTGCACCAAACAT
The DNA here is from genome assembly GCF_019279795.1 of Protopterus annectens. NCBI lineage: Eukaryota > Metazoa > Chordata > Ceratodontiformes > Protopteridae > Protopterus > Protopterus annectens. Next base: position 290,678,377 of record NC_056742.1, read on the forward strand.
ATTGGAGTTGCCATCAGTTCTGGAGCTTCAGGTTTGGTTTGGATCACATAGTACTGACCTCTTTTTCAGCTGACTTAAGACTCTGTGGGCTAATGAGTTCAACTCGAAGCACAGAGCCTTTGTGGCAGGGTCCACATAACCATTCTGTTTGTAGACTCAGTCAGCACCGTTTTTGTTATCCATGACCTGGATGTTTAAGGTCTGCTCTGATCTTGATATCTGAGCCATCTGGTTTGTATGCTGCTGTCATCCATTTCATTGAGTACCAATGCAGTACCAGCTCAAAGGTCTACAGTGCATATGATTTTGAGATCTGGTTTTGACATCACTGAAAGGTGATTGCTTGCACTTCTGAAAAGGCTAGAGATGTTCCAGTGACCTGTGCTCCACAAATAAGCACCCTTCAGTATGCTCCTCTGTCCTTTCATCATCATTGCCAAGGAGAGAACAGACCTGAAGGTGTGTTATCCAACCTGTTCCAGGAGACTGGCCTTGAACTGGTGATTCTGATGACTGCCTGTTAAATCCACCTAAAAGAAGCACTTTGACTCCCCAGTGGACTCCCTCACCACTGACAGGAACCTTGATGACGGGCAAGGGTCTTCTGTTACCTCCAGAAGATGACCAATTTGAAAAAAATTCTGGAATTGATGCATTTGAAGGGTTCCTACCCATAGATGCACCTTCCCCTGGATGAGGTGTTTAACCCCCTGCTGACTACATGATGGACCTGGTAATAGGAAGGGCATGGAAGGAGGTAATGTTAAAGCCTATTCAACATAAACTGCTTGTCTTGGTCTATGCTATTTGCAGACAATTTTAGGGCATCCTTCAGTGCTCTCTCAAATGATTTTTAGCTATTTGGGCTCAACGTTAGAAATGTTATGAAGAGTGACTAGGAAGGCAAGATTCTGTTTGCTCTGAGTTCAAATTAAGACCCTTGAAAGATTCTTAAAGAATTAGAAGGGCCGGAAGTAACTCTATTTGTAGTAGTCTCGGCATCTTCCCTTAGACTTCTGTTCAGAGGAGCAGCCAGAGCTGAGGAAGCTCCTTTAATGGTTGATGCTTTAGGGCAGACATGGTCCCTGGAATTGGGGATTAGCATTCCTTCTCAGGGAAGCAACCTTGGCATCCCTGAAAGGTTGCCCGTCTCTACTCTGAAGGCAGTGGGGGCTGTATCTTTACTCAGTCTTATTTGCCATCCCACAGGACAGCTGGGTGAAGACCATAATATCCAGAGGCAATGTCTCCTTTTCATAATATCCAGAGGCAATGTCTCCTTTTCATCAGCACCAACATTTTAATCCTTTCCTCTTCCAAGCATTTCTGCATCAGGGCAAGGTAGCAAAAAAGCGATTACTGTTCTGTCAAGAATGACCATCTGGGATCCCACCAGACCAGAAAGGGTGTATTCCAGATTCCTTCTAGTTCCAAAGAACTCAGAGGCCCTCATGCCAGTTCTCCATTTAAGCAGCTCTACATCTGTAGGTAAAGAAGACTTTTTCTGGATGGTAATGATGCAAGCCTTCCTACCTTTTTTGTTGGAGAATGACTGCTAGATGTGCTGTGTAGATCATAAAGACTCTTGGCTCTACAAAAAGATTGCAGGTGTCTCTGTGAAATATGTATCCTTCTGGCTGGGAGCCAGTCATCAATTCTGTGCCTTGCCTTTTGTCCCTCAGCACAGCCCACTGGGTGTTAAAGTACTTGGCAGTAGTCTCCTGCTCATCTGCAACTCTCAAGGGACTCTCTGCATTCCCATTTCTGGAGGATTGGCTCCTCACTGCCATAGCAAAATACTCCATTCTGTCAACCAGGTATTTACTTCCATTTTGTCCTTTGCTGTCTCTGTCAACTTGAAAAAGTTGCATTTGCAGCCTTCTCGAGCATCAGTCTTCATTGGAAGCCATCAGGACACAAGATCGTGCATGGTCAAATTACCATAATAAAGGATTTCCCAGCATCTCTCATATGGAAAGTCCTTGGGCTAATGGCACCATCCCAGCAAGGAGACCCTTTACCTTTTCTCTCCTCTTGGGGCCATGGTAACCAAGGACATCTGTTTTCTGTGGGGGGCCATCCTGAGAGCAGACTGGTCCAAGGAATGTAGACAGAGCTGGAGGCCAACCTTCACATAAATGTCCTAGAAATGAGAGCAGTTCTCTTAGCATTACAGGCCTTTAGGACCAATTTCCTGTGGGTATGATTTTAATTTAGTCAGATAAGTCAGTGCTAATGTATTGACAAGGCATAAGGAACCAGGTCTTTCCACTATTTAGAGAAGTCTTGAGAGTGTCAGTGGGTGATGTGTTCACAGCATTTTTTGTTAGCAATGCATATTCCAAGGTGGACTAATTTGTATCATGGACAGACACAGCAGATTTTGTGATTCCACAAAAATGATTCCTCAGTCCAACAGTAGTGCAACTAAGTTTACACTACTGGGGCCACCCTTGCTTCAGTCTTTTGCCTCCCTGACCAATAACAAATCCAGCAACTGTTTTGCCCTCTTCCCACCACAGGAATAGTAATCAAGGAGTGCTCTGGTCTGTTAACCAGACTGCTAGTCTCCTTTTCAGTGAATTTCGAGCTTCTCTGTGCAGTGCTTCAGTTGTCCTTATAACCCTGTTCTGGCCCAGGCAAATCTTGTTCTCGTTGCTATGGCCAAATCTCAAGAAGCAACCATGGCTTTTGTCTCCATAACTGGATTTCTTATCAAACTTGTATGATGTCACCTGGACGTTATCTTTGAAGTTTAACTGCATTTTTTTCTTATTCTTGTAATGACTACTAATCCAGCCCTTTCTGTCAAAGTAACTCAGATGCTTTCCATCAGAATAGTCAACCCATTTTAAAATCTGCAAGAACAAGTGGAAAAGATTCTTTTTAAATCCATTTTCAGCCCATTTTTTTCCCTCTACTGTCAAAGTACACTTGACTGCCATCTGCAGTTTTCTTGCAGGTTTTCTATCTTTTTACTTTATGGCTGCAAGTATGTAAAGCCTTCCTGAAGCCCCCAATCAAAAACTCTATTCTCCTAAAATTGGAGACATTGTCCCACCCCCCTTTTTTAACTGGCTTTTTCCACTTAGGTAAAACTTCTCTCATGGAAGATTTTCTTGTACTGGCCACTTCAGCTAGAAGGATTTCAGAGTTTTGTGCACTTACACGAGTGCATGGATCATGCTATCCCTAATAGAACCAAGATGTTATCCTCCAAAAAAAGGAAGCCAATCTGGTGGTCCTCTGCCATAAACAAACTCTACAACAGAAGAAAGAAACTGTTGCAAAAAAGAGTAAAATCCCATGACTGGAGGAACTCCCTGGTCAACCTCAGTAAGAAGCTGAGATCCCTCATAAAATCCTCCAAAGCTAGTTACAAAAACAAAGTTGCCACTGACTCTAAAGACAGCCACAAAGCATTTTATAGCTATGTCAAGAATCTAAATGGGAACACTCAGATCTGCTCTGAGTTACAGCATAATGGCACTAAATATACAGAACCAACTGATATTGCCAACATCCTAGCAGATAGGTTCAGTGCTAACTTTACCCCCCTCTCACCCCCTAGAGGGCCCATCTCTATACTGGAAGAATGCAAAGTTCCTATAATCACGGCTGCACAGGTAAAAAACACACTCTCCAAATCCAAGAACACAGCATCCATGGGACCTGACAATATCCCAGGCTGCGTTCTACACGAACTACAGAATGAACTGGCACCCTACCCAAGTACAATGTTCAGTCATAGCCTCACCTCAGGCTTTGTATCCACTGAATGGCACACCACGACAGTTATCCCACTCCACAAAGGGGGAGCCACGACGGACCACGGGAACTACCTCCCCATTAGCCTGACAAGCCTGGTCTGCAAGGCCATGTAACGTATCATCATGGAACTCATAAACAAAGACATTGGTAATCTCCAAACTCTGGACCCTACTCAGTTTGGATTTGTAAAAGGCAGATCATGTCTCCTAAACCTGATTGACTTCTTTGAAGCAGTCACCAAAGCCATAGATGAGGGTAAAATGGTTCACACAGCTTATCTAGATCTCGCCAAGGCTTTCGACACCATCCCCCACTCTGGAATTATAGATAAGTTCACTAAACTAGGTATAAATCCCTGTCACAAGATGGGTTGTCAACTGGCTCACGGACAGAACCCACACTGTGAAAGTAGCGGATTCCACATCCGACATCAGACCAGCGACAAGTGGAGTACCACATGTTTCAGTCCTGGGTCCTCTCCTGTTTGTTATCTACTTCTCTGAAGTGCAGGCCAACACTGAAGGTCTTTGGCTAACAAAGTTTGCAGATGACTGCAAACTAGGAGCCATAAACGAAACTCCTAATGATGAGGACAAACTACAAAAGGGCCTCACTGAGTCAGATACCTGGTGTCAAAGCCATGGCCTGAAGCTCAATGCCAAAAAGTGTATTGTCATCCCCTTTGGTAAAAACTCTGCACCCATGAACTACCACATAGCTGGTAGTCTACTTTATGCCGAAAATGTGATGAGACCTTGGGACACAGGTGGACAGTAGTCTCTCCTTTGATAATCACATCGCCACAGTGGTCAGGAAATCCTTCTACATGGCTCATCTCATCACAAAAGGATTCTCATCCAGAAAAAGAGGTCATTGTTCCCCTCTACTCATCACTCATTAGACCCATTATAGAGTACAACGCCCCTTTTGGTATGTACCTCACAAGACATCTACAACAACTGGAAAGACCACAGAAATACCTCACAAAGAGGATTACTGGCCTCAAACAGATGCCCTATGCAGACCGTCTCAAAAAACTACAGCTTTACTCCATTGCATATCGCCTACTCAGGGGCGATCTCTGCCTGACATACAAAGCTATGTCAAACCCAGAGCTGTTGGACATGCTCCACTTAAAGAAATCCCAATCCCTCCGAGCTACACGCTCTAGGGACCTTAACCTTGTCACCACAATAAACAGAACATGCTGGAGGGATAGATTCCTGTCCCAGAGACTTCCCATACTCTGGAACAGACTACCTATCTATGTCAAACAGAGCTCCTCATTAGCACTCTTCAAGAAAAATCTTGATTGGATGGGAAATTCACACCGGGATCACTTCTGTGGCTCTGATCGACAGGGGCACAGGCCGATAGCCTAGTACCTACCTATGAACTTAACTTCTTGCCTCCTTGCATTGTTTTTCACAGAGTATTGCATTGAACTAATCCATCCTTCATGCTCTAAATGACTTTGAAATGCAACGTCACCCAAAGCATTTTTCTGCCGATATTTCCAAACTATAGAGTACCTGCTACATCCTTTGGATGTTCACTGACAAAGTTTTTATTTGCGCAGCACTATCAGGAAGGATTTTCAGTTCATTTTGTTTGTGCCCTATAGATGAGGGTGCGAAGTATCAGACTGCCTTGTCCATGCGACTTTCAAGTAGTATAGCCTTTGTGTGTCAATCTGCAAAGCCAAACTCCCACTCAGCCAGATCTGTAACAGCCTCTACTGTCACCTACAGGAATTCTTCAGTGGTTGACATTTGTGCATCATCAGCCTGGTCTACATTGCATACAGTTTCTAAATATAAGTTGGATATTATCTCCAGGTCCAGATATTTCTTTGGAGTGGTTGTCATGAAGAGCATTACTGTCATAATTCCACCCAAGAAAATAGCTTTAGTTTCTGTTCCATAAATCGAAGTGGGCAGATAGGAGGTTTCTGAAAATGCATGTTATCTAATAAATATAATTCCGAATCCTTATCATTCCTAGTCCATCTCCTTTAACAACATGCTCACTGTTCCTCTACCATATTGTCATGGCTCTCTTATCTGGGCAGACCTAGTAGACCTATCTTGAAGCCCTTCTATTCACAAGACCATTTCTGATGTTTCCATTAGCTCCCACCTAGGAGTAAGCAACAAATTCAATCTGTGGCATGATTGGTTAGATGCATGATGGGAGTAGGGAAGGAGCTTGAGTGCTTGGTGAAGCAGGAAGATGCCCAATTTGATCTACCTGTTGGTGAATCCTCAAGTTGAATTGGATGGACTAGGGATAAGAATCCAGTGTTATGCAAAGTGTTTACTTAGTTTTCTTATGGATGAATGCCTGGTGATAGTCATTTTTACAATTTATATGTATGTGTATACAAATATGTGCATGTACATATGTGTGTGTATTTGTCTGTGTATATATACAAGTGTAATAATGTGTGTGCAGTTTACTGAGGCAGATAACTATCTTTTTAACATAGTTATCTTTTTGGCAAAGGTACTGCTAAAGGTTTGTTGTGTGACTATTTTATTTCATATTATGCAAGTTTTGGATGGAAATAGTAATGTTCCACTTATTGCTTTCATAGTTTTTTTTTTTTTTTTCAGTTTTGGCAGAATTTCCCTAATTTTCAGGAGAACATGTGTTTGTTTCATTATGCCAGCAAACTGTGATACAGAAATTACTATGTAGTACCCATGTACCAGTTTGTGCTTTGGTACCAGTAGCTTTTGTAACTTTTAAAGTGTCTTTATTATTTTAAGTAATTCCATTCCCCTGTTCCCTTAAGAAAAGGCGTAAGGTACTTCTTGGAAAACTACTCAGATTTTATGAATTTACCTTCCGACATGGTCTGGGGAAGAACCTAGCACTGTTGTACAAGTATATTTGTTACAATAGTTGATCTTTGAGCAAGTATGGCATTGTAATGGTACACCTTCCTACAGATGTCTAGCTAGTGTGGGGCAATTTAGGAAGCCACTCAAGGTACATGGTGCTAGGTAGCACAACTGGGAGATGCAGATTGGTTGGTAGTGCACTACTGGCATTCAGAAATGAATGCTGATGGTGTATTTACCGTCGGGGTGGAAGTGCTTTATGGCTTTGTAGATATCGGATGTAACAGGCTACTTGTTACAAAGGCAGCAAATGGTTTGTTTATCTGTTCTACAGTACCAGAGGATGGCTATTTTATTTGTGCTCCTCGTCTTAAAAGTCGAAGGGCTGCCAGATTGATGATCAGCATAGGGCAACAGAATAAGTAACTGAGTCTGTCTACCTCAGTCTTCCCATTTATTTATGAACATTTTCTTTGATGTTATTTCAACATTCAGATATGTAATTTTTGAGAGTTTTGTCTTTATTTTTTGTCTAGTACATTAGTGTGCAGTGGTCATTTTTTGATGCATTGTTGTCATATCCATTTCCATATTATACTATGCAATCCAGTTGGCATCCCTTTCACTGTTATTTTTCTATGTGCACCTTTGTTCTCCTTGCTAGGAAGGAACAGTAGTGTTTGTCTGGAATGTTTGTAAATTATTGGTTTTAAAGTTTGTCATCCTGTTCAATCTCAACATTTGCTGGTATTACTATACACCATATAATTCTTTCTTTTTTTTTTTGTATAATTTCCTGAAAGAATTTTTAATATTGTGTTCATTTACAGATTTTAGCCATCTATTTATAGGAACATTTTTCACGTTACTGTTTGTGATGTTCATCGTGCATACAGCTGCAGTCATAACAGATGGGTTTTCCTGCCGTCAGGCGGGTCCTCGGTCGGCCGAATTCCAAAGTCTAGGTCTGGCGTCGGAAGTCGTTGCCTCTTCCCTGACGTCAGTGCGACAGGGGTATAAAAGAATCAGCCGACTCCATTTTCTTCAGTCTTTCTTACCGCGCAGTGCCCGAAGCAGAAGCCGTTCGCAAGTGCCGGTCAGCCAGCTCCTGAGATTATGAATATTTTTCAACCGAAGTCTTCTTGAAAGCTAAGTACCCCGTTGGGGAAACTTTTCTTGCCTCAGACCGATGTCAGACAAAGTTAATAATTGCATTTCATGTGGGAAGCAAATACCGCATAAGAATTTTCATTCCCTCTGCATTCCTTGCTTAGGCCCAGACCACGACGTCTCGGCCTGTCGTTTTTGTGCTACATTCAACAGACGCACTAATAAGCGTCGGGCGGAGTTCGCCCTACACTATTTTGGCAAAAAGTTTAATTACATTATGTCGTCAGATACTCCGACTCCAGTTTTGAGTAAAAGACGCAAAGATAAGGACCGACATACGAGGTCCGCGACTTCTACCGACACCACGCTAAAGCCGACTACAGGTGCTCCGGTTCTCAGCGAGGCGCCTACGCAGCCCCTGACTACCGATGACACTTCATTGGCGGTGTCTTCTGTGCCTGAGGTCGCAGGCTCTTCGGCCCACACCCCGACTACAGATACCGAAGCCACTCTTGGGGAACCTCGGAGTTTAGACAGGCCTGCCACCTCTCAAAGTGTCTTCAGGCCTTCTTCTTTTTCCATCAAGGCTTTCACTAAGTCTAAAGCAGCCATGCATACTAAAAGACAAGCTCCACAGGGCCCCTCTCAAGGCCCCATGCCTAAAAAGCAGATGCACAAAATGGCTGAGGATTTGATTACTCTTATCAGGGGTTCTCAACCCCCCCCCCCCCCTGGACAAAAGGCCCAGAGTAGAGGAAGAATCCTCTTCCTCGGACCAGGCCTCCATTATTTCAGAACATTCTGAAGACACGGAACATTCATACTCCCCTTTTGAAGATTCTGATGCAGAGGAGTCCATTCCCTCTGTCTCCCCCCCTGAGGATTACTCTTTTGGGGAAACCTTACATACCTTGAGGGAACACTTCCACTGGGAAGGCCAAGAGTACTCAGACTCCAAGAAAAGACTTAGGGATTTCCTCTTGCTCCCTCAGCACAGGCCTCTGGCTATACCTCCTGTCTTAGACATACTAGATGATGTGTATTTGGAGGCCTGCCTCAACCCAGATTCTTTACCTCCAGCTCCAGTCAAGCCTGACAGGTATTACCGGGTTCTTGATTCACACCAATTCCTATACAAAAGCCATGCGGCTGACCCAGAAACTATTTCACAGGGTCCCAAGGGAATTAAGGCCTCCACTGCTAAAAATCCATTACCTTCAGAGAGAGATTCCAGAGCTTTAGAAAGGTGGGGGGGGAGGTATACACCTCTGCCACCTTAACCATGAGGGCATTAAACTGTCAGTTCCATTTGTTAAAGTACCAACAGTTTCTGTTATCACAGTTGAAAAGCAAAATGTCACAACCAGACTTGAAGGAGTTGCAGGATTTGTTACATAGTGCAGAGCAAGTGGGTAAACATACCTTGCAATGTGGTTTTGATGCTTTAGAGGCCTCATGTAGAGCTGCTGTTACAGGATCAGTCATACGTAGACATGCTTGGCTCAAAGAGCAAACCTTACCACATCATGTCAAACCTAAATTACTAGATGTACCTCTTCAAAAAGATGTATTGTTTGGTGTTAAAGCTGAGGAGGTATTAAAGAAAGTGGAGGAAAAGGCAAAATCAATGCAAACAGTGAAAGATTTCCTACAGGTACAACCTCCATGTTTCAGTAGAAATTGGCCTTCAAAAAATTGGTCCTTTCCAGCCATGGACAGACCCCAAAGAGGTAGATACAGGCGCCCGAGGGGTAGAGGGCAATCTCAAGGATTGTTTAGAGGCAGACGATGGCAAGCACCTACACAAAGAGTTGGTGAGGATAGTTCACAGCCATTCAGAAAGCAGAACCAATGACTTTCCTCTTTGCATGCCAAGCAAGGCTCAAATGGCAGCACCTTTAGGCGGAAAACTGGCATTATTTTCGAAAAATTGGCATATTGTCACAAAAGACAAATGGATCCTGGACTTTATAGACAGAGGCTTACAGATTCCACTTTCACACCCTTCCAAAAATGAGAGGCATGCCAAACCTGCCACGCAATCAAAGGGCAGAGGCACAAAAACAAATTTCAGATCTCATGGACATGAAAGCTATTCAAGAGGTACCTGCACAAGAGCAGGGTCAAGGTTTTATTCCAGACTATTCCTGGTACCAAGGAAGGGCAAAGATTGGAGACCTATTTTGGACCTATCCATCCTAAACACATTTTTACTCCTGCCAAAATTCAAGATGCTCACATTACAGCAGCTTCTTCCCATGCTGGGCAAGGAGTCTTGGCTGGTAACATTGGACCTCAAGGAGGCATACCTGCATGTCCCAGTCAGACAAGATTGCAGAAGATACCTCAGATTTCTTGCAGGTTCAACCCATTATCAATTCTCTGCATTGCCCTTTGGCTTATCTACTGCGCCCAGATTGTCACGAAATGCCTGGCATCAGTAATTGCCTACTGCAGACTTCAAGGGATACAAATATACCCATATTTGGACGACTGCCTGATCCAAGCGGACAGCAAGCACATACTTCTGAAACATCTGGCGTTTGTAATAATGTTGTTGAACTCTCTGGGATACACAGTCAACAAAAAGAAATCAAGGCTAATACCCTCTCAAACAATAATTTTCCTGGGTGCCAACTTGAATACAAATACCCAGATGGCATACCTCACGCCAGAGAAACAAGGGCAACTAACTCAATACTTCAGAAAACTGGCAACTTTCACCAGGCTGACTGCAAGGAAAATCTTGCAGGCTCTGGGATTCATGGCATCTTGCATCCTGCTTAATCCCATGTGCAAAGCTGCATATGAGGAAACTTCAGTGGTACCTAAAAAAAAAAACCTATGGTCTCAACACAGCCACAGTTTGGAAACGATACCACTGATTCCATGTCTTCAAAAGGAATTTCTGTGGTGGGCTCAAGCATGCCAAAGAAACACAGGTCTCCCATTCTGCAAGCCTCAAGCAAATCAAGTCATCACAACAGATGCCTCGGACTACGCCTGGGGGGCGCACATGACAGATCGGTGCATTCAGGGCAAATGGTCCCAAAAAGAAAAGCACCTACACATCAATCAAAAGGAAATGCTAGCAGTAATAAATGCTATTATGGCTTTCAAAGACCTACTGCATCCAGGCCAGCTATTGATAAGGACAGACAACACCACAGTAATGTGGTACATAAACAAACAGGGAGGAACCCATTCATACCCCCTATGCAGGCTAGCCATGTCTCTTTGGAACATGGCTCGAACTACAAATCGAACTTCAAGCACAGTACCTGCCAGGCAAGGAAAACACGCTGGCAGACAACCTAAGCAGAAATATGACAGATCCACAGGAATGGAAGTTGCATCCTCAAGTTTTTACAAAGATAATTCAAGCATAGGGAAGGCCAGACATAGATATCTTTGCCTCCCACAGAAATCCCCAATTGACAAAATTCTGCTCAAGGACCTTTCATCCACAGGCCTGGAAAGTGGACGCACTCTCTTTCAGTTGGACAACAATGACAGTTTATGCCTTTCCACCTCTTCCTCTGCTGCCCAAAGTTCTATTAAAAACCATAGCAGACAGACCAAAGATGATTCTCATTGCTCCACACTGACCAAGACAACACTGGCACCCACTCCTGAGGAGCCTGACGCATTCCCCACCATGGATCCTGCCTCTAATGCCTCTTCTACTGACTCAGCACAACTTCAAAACTCTTCACAGTCAGCAGAAAATACTCAATCTAGCCGCATGGAAGATTCCTTAAATTCACAACAGACCCTACTCCACAAAATGGAAACGGTTTTGTGCCTGGAATCAGAAAAAGGGTCAGAATCCTGGAATACTGAATTTACCTCAAATATTAAAATACCTAGCTGAGATGCTAAGCAGTGGACTTTCATTCTCCTCCATCAAAATCCATGCCTCAGCCATTTCTGCAGAATACAACACTGATCGTCCTTTATTCTCTCACCCCCTCTTAAGACAGTTCCTCAGAGGGGCTAAGAATATAAAACCCCCCAGGAAGCAACCAGTACCTGCTTGGGACCTCAATTTCATTCTAGAAAAACTGACCTTGCCTCCTTTTGAGCCAGCTGCTTCAACAGAACTGCAATATTTGTCCTGGAAAACAGCCTTCCTTCTGGCTATCACCTCAGCTCGCAGGGTTTCGGAACTACAAGCCCTCATGGCTGTGCAGCCTTTCATCATTTTCCATCAGGACAGAGTTTCCTTACGAACCAATCCTTCCTTTATGCCAAAGGTAGTATCCAGGGTAGCCTTGAATCAGGCTATCCACTTAACTACCTTTTACCCTAATCCTCAAAACAAAGGGGAGAGACTACTACATTCCTTGGACATTCACAGACAGCTACGTTATTATTTGGACAGGACAAAGCCTTTCAGAAAATCAGAGCAACTCTTTGTGTCCTATGCTACAGGAGCTCAAGGGAAGCCTATTTCCAAACAGACGATCTCAAAATGGATAGCCCACTGCATACGCTTTTGTTACTCTTTTCATGGTAAACCTGTACCTGCAGGCATCAGATCTCAGTCCACAAGGGCCACAGCTACCTCTGCAGCTCAGGGGGGTTCCTACCAAAGATATTTTGGAAGCAGCCAGTTGGAGTTCTGTACATACTTTCTCCAAGCACCATCACCTACCATTATACTCCAAATCTAGAGCAGGCTTTGCCACTGCAGTCTTGCAGGGCATCCTGGCTCCTCCTAGTTCCACCTAGTGCCTACCACCCCTTTTTTAGCTTTGGGATTCTACCCATCTGTTATGACTGAAGCTGTATGCACGATGAGCATAGTACAGTTTTGTACCTACCATAAATGTAGATGTTCGAGTGCTAATACAGCTGCAGTCCAGGTTTCCCTCCCTCCTTCCCCTCTTGGGACAGGCCTAATGGCTAACACCTCCTCATACAACCTGATTGGGGTATTCTTTTATGGTGTATTTGCTTGCAACTACTGTTTTTTGATTATATTGCATTGCATTATTACATAAATTTATGTATTGCCTTCCTTCTGGGGGCACCTGACGTCTGGGGCAAGAAAAACTGAAGAAAATGGCTTTGGCTGGTTCTTTTATACCCCCTGTCGCACTGACGTCAGGGAAGAGGCGATGACATCCGACGCCGGACCTAGACTTTGGAATTCGGCCGACCGAGGACCTGCCTGACGGCAGGAAAACCCATCTGTTATGACTGCAGCTGTATTACCACTCTAACATCTACATTTATGGTAGGTACAAAACTGTACTTTCTGTCTTGTTGCAAAGAAAGATTAGTTTGATAAAGCTTTTGTTATTCTTACCTCTCAAGTTCTTCATGCCCCCTCCCCCAGTAAAATTGTGGAGTAGTTTGCATATTTTATTCAGTGAAGTTTTTGAGTTCTACATTTAGGAAAATTCCGGGGAAGATGAGAAGCATATGTGGGACTTCATCTTCTACTTAAATCCTATTTAATTTTGTTTCATATTGCATATTTTAGGCTATGTGGACCTGGGAAAAGTTGAACTCTTAAAACACCCTTGCGCTTTCTTTATTGGGATATGGATGTGAACATGTTTGATATAGCCATAGTATAGCCTGACACTAAGACACTACCTTGTGGATAATCTTGAGTCAAAGGTGTGTGTGTATGTATGTATATATATATATATATATATATATATATATATATATATATATATATATATATATATATATATATATATATATATAAGAAGGCCTTGAACCAGCTTTTGTCAGTTCCTTAGTAGTAGGAGCCCTGCATTGGTTGTTTGCAGGAACATTTTTATATTTGTTTTCTGGGGGAAGAACCTTTATCTCAGTGGACCTTTTTTCAGACTCTGCTCGGGAGCTGTGTCAGGTTATGCGACTTGCTCACACAGATGGGCAATGGAGACTGACGAAATTAAGCCCTGAATCACTGGTATGCTGTATATAATATGCTGCAGCTTTCCTAACCATGTTTGGAGGATTGCACATAAGATAAGTGAACCCCGTATGTTGAAATTTACTGTTAAATTGAACTCTTACAAGAAAACTTTTAATACTTGCTATGTTTATACAGAAGATTCTGCAGTACTTAACCCAAAAAGGGGTGTGTTTACAAATTGAAAAAAAAAATACTAGATATTCTTGTTATAGAAATACAACTTTAAATCTTTGTGGCCTAGTAGAGTGCACATGCATTCCACTGGCATATTCACTTGTATGTAATACTAGCAATAACTAACTAAAGGCTCACCCTCATCTAGATATTAAATGCTGCTGTACTCTTATCAAATAAAGCTTGACTTAGCTTTACTGTTCTCAAATGAAACTTGTAGAAATTCCATCATCTTTTAACAAGCAGTGCATATGGAAGTTCACCCTCGCTTATATTGGCTGAAGATGCTCCTCACTTGGTTGCATCCAGTTTAATAGGTTGGAAAGTTTTGCGGGAAGTTTGTCATTTACCTTTTGTACTTCATCGCCATTTCATTATGAGTTTTATAAATTTTATTGTATTTTTCATATATTTCTTGTGTTATTTTAAGACACCTCAACTACTTTTCAGTCAGTATACTCATTATAGGAGGAAAATTTAATTCAGCAGCGATCACTTGTACCATTTTGTAAAAGATCTATAGTAACTAGTTTACAGAGAGAATTTGCTTGCAATTGTTACCTCTTGTAACTCCAGTGCTGTACTTTGCTTTCCAACAGTTTCAGAACCTCACTTAAGTTTCCTGAAATTATGAGACATTTCTGTATATTTGCTAAATACTTAGCTGTTTCTAGCAGCTGAATGTATTAAAATGTACAGTCTCAGGACATATTCTTTTGCTGGATAATAGCTTACTGCCTTCACAATGTATTTCTGGTATCCCCATTTACAAGAAGTACCCTTTGATGCATTGTGACTATATAATTATGCCTTATTTTCTATTTATCCATATGGTGTGTTAAACTAGCGGTCATAATATTGAAGTAAAAAATCAAAAATGTAAAGAACAACATAGGGAAAGCTAATGGTTGTGAGAGATGCCCATCTGTTCTCACAAATATAAATGTTGGTATATGTATGAAAGTGAGGGGGGGTCTTTCAGGTAACAAACAACCCAGTAACTAAGTCCAGAGCAATGATGTATCTTGTTTTAATAACTGCTTACCAACCTGGGACTGATCAGTTGAACCTGTGAGAAAAATCCCATAGTATTAATTGGATGCCAGATATTGTATCAGCAATTCTCCATAAAGATAATTTGCTTCATTGCAATGGAAGCCAAACATTTATTTTTTTCTAATAAGTCACTTCACATAACCATGGAACTCTTCCCTTTTGATTGTTTAAAACTCTTATATTCTTCTAAACAGAGTTCTTATTTTATTCCTTACCAGGGGAGTGGCCTTATCTAAATATTGGTGGGCCCTTTCCAAAGGGAATAATATTCCTGAGTAGGCATATGTCAGCTCATAATTTCCTCAACAAAATCAGTTTGATGCCAAGGGTAAACCATATCTTATTGCAGGTAGGAACTCTTGCTCATCGCATTTGCTATGGTTTCCATGCATTGTATAGCTGCAGATTGCACATCTCAACTTGTCTGTGATGTTTGCCTTGGCTTGCATACTAGACCATATAGTTCAATTTGTGGCAGAAATCATCCATGTTACATCCGCAAAAGATGATGTACACCTTAATGTTTACCCTGCATTTCTTTACGTCAGTAGCATTGCAACATTTTCATTTTTTTTTTCTTTCTTTTTGCTGCAGAAACGTAGCGTCAAAGAATTATGCTCATTACGTAGCTGTTTGGGCAGAATAGCGATTGTTAACATTGCAGTATTTTCATTCATTATCAGACCTTGTCAGGTAGATATATTCATGACCAAAGCCTGCTCCCTAACGGAACTATATCAAATTGTTTCCAGGTCATCTGGCTTTGTCCCAGAATTAGTAAAGGTACCCAGTTAGTTCCTTTCCAAAGTGTTGCAGCTAATCAGGCGGTCAGATTATTCCACCAGTCTGTTTTCATGTAGGCTGCATAGTTAAAAATTTATGTCTGTATCTTCAGTCAAAAATATTTGATCTGTTTGCCTTGTTCCTGATTATACCAGCTTTGAAGTAAATATAATAAACATCACCTACAAATGAACTTTATCTTTCACAGCCTTGTTTTTTCTGTTGCGAGGACAAAATATCCACTTGGTCATAGAGTATAATATATCCATACTTGCATCACTGATATCCATTTTGGCAATAAATATTTGTGGATGTTCATTGTTACCTTGCTGCAGGCATCACACTTGTGTTATCCTGTCGTCAGGCGGTCCCGCAGTTGGCCTGAATTCCAAAGTCTTGGTCCAGCGTCGGTTGCTGTCGCTTCTTCCCTGATGTCAGTACGCCAGGGGTATACAAGGGGCATCTGACGCCATTTTCTCCAGTCTTTCTTGCCGCACGGTGCCCGAAGCAGAAGCAGTTCGCAAGTGCCGGTCGGCCGACACCTGAGATTTTCGAATCTAATTTCAGTCCGACGTCTTCAAAGCCAAGTACCCCGTTGGGGAACATTTTCTTGCCTCAGTCTGATGTCAGAAAAAGTTAACAATTGTATTTCTTGTGGGAAGCAAATACCTCATAAGGACTTTCATTCTTATTGTATACTTTGCCTAGGCCCAGACCACAATGTCACTGGTTGTCGGTTTTGTGCTAGGTTCAATAAGCGAACTATAAAGCGACGCTTTGATTTCGCACGACACTACTTCGGTAGGAAATTTAATTACAATATGCCGTCGGAGCAACCGACTTCCGGCATGCATAAAAAAAACGCAAAGATAAAGACAGGCAGCCTAGATCCAAGCCAGACTCTGAGGCCTCGGCTGGGCTGGTCGCCGGTTCTCCGGTTTTCAGTGAGGCGCCTACGCAGCCCCTGGCGACCGCAGAATTGTTGGAACCCCAGACTGCTTCAGATTCTCAAGCAGAGAGTTCTAGGCCGACGCAGCCGTTTTCTTTAGGCCCTACTGACAACATTGCAGAATGAGAAGCCGGTGCTGTGGAAACACCTTCGGTTACAGAAGGTGTCTTCAGACTGACTACTCTCACCATAAAATCTTATGCTAAGCTTAAGAATCCTCTTAAACCAAAAAAGACTGCACTTCACTCTCCAGTTCAAGGCCCAATGCCTAAGAAACAGATGCTTAAAATGGCTGAAGATTTGATTTCTTTAATCAGGGGTTCCCAACTCCCCCCAGACAAAAGGCCTAGACAAGAGGAGGATTATGCCTCCTCTGATCAAGTGTCTATTTCCTCAGGCTCCTCTGAGGAACAGTATTACTCCTTCCCCCTTATGAAGATTCTGATGCTGAAGATTCCATTCCCTCAGCTTCTCCCCCTGAAGACTATTCCTTTGGGGAAACCTTACAATACCATGGTGGAACATTTCCACTGGGAAGGTCAGGACTACTACGACTCAAAGAAAAGGATCCGAGAGTTTCTTTTACTCCCCCAGCACAGACCACTTGCTATCCCTCCAGTTTTAGACATTGTGGATGATGTTTACTTAGAATCTAGTCTAAATCCAGATTCTCTGCCTCCTGCTCCAGCCAAACCAGATATATATTATAGAGTGCCTGACTCTTACAAATTCCTTTACAAAAGCCCTGTTGTGTTCCCAGAGACAATCTCCCATGGTCCCAAAGGGGCTAAGGCTTCTATGGCTAAAAATCCTGTGCCCTCTGAAAGGGACTCCAGAGCACTAGATAGGTGGGGGGAAGAAGGTTTACACCTCAGCTACTCTAGCTATGAGAGCACTAAATTGTCAGTTTCACATGATGAAATACCAGCAATTCCTAACGTCTCAAATAAAACATAAGATGAGCACGCACCTTCAACAGTCTGAATTCAAGGAAATACAGGATCTGTTGCATGCAGCTGAACAGGTGGGCAAACATACTTTACAATGTGGATTTGATTCCTTGGAACCTTCTTGTAGAGCAGCTGTTACTGGGTCTGTTATACGTAGGCATGCTTGGTTAAAGGAACAAACTCTGCCTGATCATGTTAAAGCAAAGTTACTAGATGCACCCTTACAGCAGGATGTCTTATTTGGGGTTAAAGCAGAAGAGGTTTTAAAGAAAATGGAAGATGAGGCAAAATCTATGCAGACAGTCAAAGATTTCTTAACAGGTACAACCCCCACGCTTCAGCAGAAATTGGCCAACAAAAAATTGGTCCTTTCCAGCTTCTGACAGACCACAGCGGGGTAAATACAGATGCCCAAGGGGCAGAGGACAAGCACAAATCCCTTACAAACCTTGCCAATGGGGCACTGCAACACAGAAGGGAGGAGAAGACCGGTCCCAAACTACTAGAAGACAAACACAATGACTTAAACCTCAAACTGCCAAGCAAAATTCTCTTGGCAGCTCCCTTGGGAGGAAAATTAGCTTTCTTTTGAGACAACTGGCACATCGTCACAAAGGACAAATGGGTCCTACACATCATCTCACAAGGATACAGATTCCATTTCCACACCTTGCCAAGGATAAAAGGAATGCCAAACCTGCCACAAAATCAATGGGCAGAGGCACAAAAACAATTTACAGCTCTCATGGACATGAGAGCCATTCAACTGGTACCTACACAGGAGCAAGGCCAAGGATTTTACTCAAGGCTCTTTCTAGTCCCCAGAAAGGACAATGCTTGGAGACCCATTCTGGACCTTTCAATTCTAAACACCTTCTTGCAAGTACCCAAATTCAAGATGCTAACACTACAGCAGCTTCTTCCCATGTTGGGCAAGAAAGTTTGGCTAGCAACGTTGGACCTCAAGGAGGCATATCTGCATGTCCCTATCAGACAAAATTGCAGAAGATACCTCTGTTTCATTGCAGGTTCAACCCATTACCAATTCTCTACACTGCCCTTTGGCTTATCTACTACGCCCAGGTTCTTCACAAAATGCCTGGCACCAGTAATTGCATACTGCATACAGAGGAATTCAAATATACGCATACCTGGACGACTTCCTCATCCAAGCAGAAAGCAAGGACATTCTCTTACAACATCTGACTTTTGTAAAACACCTTCTAAGTTGCCTAGGGTACACACTAAACGAAAAGAAATCAAAACTAGTGCCTTCACAAAATATGACATTCCTGGGTGCCAGCTTGAATACAACGGCCCAGACGGCTTATCTAATACCAGACAAATTACAACTAACTCAATACTTCAAAATAATGGCAACAAAGACCCAACTTCCTGCAAGAAAAATTCTGCAGGCCTTGGGTTTCATGGCATCTTGCATACTACTAATACCATTTGCAAAACTGCATATGAGGAAATTACAATGGTACCTGAAAAGCGTATGGACTCAACACAGCCACAACTTGGAAACAATGATACCTCTCATTCCCTGCCTTCAACAGGAGTTTTTATGGTGGTCACAGGCATGTCACCTCAACAAGGGTCAGCCTTTCACCTTACCCCCAGCCAGGCAAACTATGACAACAGATGCATCGGACTATGCCTGGGGGGCACACATGGCAGGACGGTGCGTTCAAGGCATATGGACTGCAGATCAAAGGAATCTGCACATCAATCAAAAAGATATGCTAGCTGTACAGAATGCTCTGACAGCCTTCAAGGACCTCTTACATCAAGGACAGCTTATAGTAAGGACAGACACCACCACAGTAATGTGGTACATAAACAATGGGGTACACACTCTTACCCTGTATGCAGGCAAGCAATGACCTTGTGGAACACAGCACTGGCTTACCAAGTTCAATTACAAGCTCAATTCCTGCCAGGAAAAAAGAACACAAGCAGAAACATCATGGATCCCCACGAGTGGAAACTGGATCCACAAGTATTTGTAATGATACCTCAAAAATGGGGGCGCCCAGACAGACCTGTTTGCCGCCTCCCAAAACTATCAGCTATCACAATTTTGCACAAGGACATTTCACCATCAAGCTTGGAAAGTGGACGCACTCTCATTCAGTTGGAAAATGCTGACAGTTTATGCCTTTCCTCCATTGCCCCTTCTCACAAAGGTGCTGCTGAAAGTCAGGATGGAGAGACCCCGAATGATACTCATTGCCCCAGACTGGCCACCCCCAGCACTGGTACACACTACTAAGGAACATGGCCCAGGGCCAGGGGCCCAGCATGGATTTTACCACAAATTCCTCATCTGCTCACACAGCAAGGCAGTCAGATTCTACACAACCAGCTCAAAACCTTAAATTTGGCTGCATGGCAAATCACCTAAGCAACCAGCCAGTTCCTCCTTCACAAGCTGTTATGGATGTCATTCTGGAGGCCAGGAAAGCCTATTCAGACAAATGGAAAAGATTTTGCGCCTGGAACCAAGCTAAAGGCCAAAATACCCTTCAGCCGGACATACCTCAGATTCTACAATATTTAACTGAGAATGTTACACAAATGACTTTCTTTTTCATCTATTAAAATCCATGCCTCAGCTATTTCAGCTCACTACAACACGGATCCTCCTTTATTTTCACATCCACTTCTAAGGCAGTATCTCAGAGGGGCCAAAAACATTAGGCCTCCCAGGAGAGCACCAACACCAACTTGGGACCTCAATTTTGTTCTGGAAAAACTTACGCTGCCACCTTTTGAGCCAGCTTTCTCAGCTGACTTAGTTTATATCATGGAAGACTGCCCTGCTGCTAGCAATTACTTCAGCCAGAAGAGTCTCTCAGCTACAGGCACTAATGGCAGTAGAGCCTTTCCTCATTTTTCATCAAGACAGAGTCTCTCTACAAATTAACCCCTCCTTATGCCAAAGGTGGTATCCAGTGTGGCTCTAAATCAAACCATCCATTTACCCACCTTCTTTCCAAATCCACAGAACAAAGGAGAAAGACTTCTGCATTCCTTGGACATTCACAGGCAACTACGTTACTACTTGGATAAAACTAAGGTTTTCAGAAAATCTGACCAACTTTTTGTATCCTATGCTACAGCATCATAAGGAAAGGCTATCTCAAAACAGACCATTTCCAAATGGATAGGACATTGCATACGTTTTTGCTACACCCATCATGGAAAAACAGTTCCTGCTAGCATAAGGCCCCATTCTACCAGGGCAGCAGCTGCATCTACAGCCTTCCTCAGGGGGGTGACAACCAAGGATATTCTGGAAGCTGCAACTTGGAGTTCAGTACACACCTTCACCAAGCACTCTCACTTACCACTTTACTCTAAGACTAGAGCTGGCTTCGCAGGGCCTTCTGGCCTCCTCTAACTCTGTTTGACTCCACCTCCTATCCTTAGCTTTGGGATTCTACCCAAGTGTGATGACTGCAGCAGGG
The DNA here is from genome assembly GCF_019279795.1 of Protopterus annectens. Lineage (NCBI taxonomy): Eukaryota > Metazoa > Chordata > Ceratodontiformes > Protopteridae > Protopterus > Protopterus annectens. The sequence goes on from NC_056742.1 coordinate 290,699,433, forward strand.
TAACACGATGAACATAGTACAGTTTTGTACCTACCATAAATGTAGATGTATGAGTGTATACCCTGCTACAGTCCAGGTTGCCCTCCCTCCATCCCCTCTGACCTAACTAAAACCTTTCAATACCTTACATTTTGATACAACCTTTGTGGTGTATTTGCTTATAGCAGGAGGGATGTTTTGTTTGTGCTAAACTTTTATTATTGGTACTATCTACTGACCACCTTTTGGGGGGGGGGGGGCACCTGACATCTGGGGCAAGAAAAACTGAAGAAAATGGCGTTGGATGCCTCTTAAATACCCCTGGCGCACTGACGTCAGGGAAGAAGCGACAGCAACCAACGCCGGACCAAGACTTTGGAATTCAGGCCGACTGTGGGGACCGCCTGACGACAGGATAACCCAAGTGTGATGACTGCAGCAGGGTATATACTCGAACATCTACATTTATGGTAGGTACAAAACGGTACTTTTTCTCTCATTCACAATTCAGCTATCACTATGTGTCCAGTGTCACCACCAGCGCTGTCGTAAAAGTAGTATTCAGTACCTTTTCTGCACTGGTGGTTACAATTAAATGGCACATGCCAGCATCTCAGATTTTTATATTTTGTTTTCAGGACATTTACTGCTATAGTAATAGTATCTGCACTTCTTTAACTCAATTACATGCTATGTTTGAAGCACTTCTAACAGTTGAAGGTACTTTTCCTCTTGAATTACTACAAGATTTCCCATCCTGCAGGTGTTTTTCTTTAACATATAATACCTTATGAAAAAATAGTTATGTTGAAAGCAAATTATAGACTGTTTCATCATATTTCATCCTTATATTTGTTTTTTAGAGCCTTTGTTAGTAACTGATTTCATATTCATTTTTATAGAAAAAAAGTCCCTGTATTCACCCATATCATCCAACTACTCTGTTAATAACACATCAGTCTGCCTACTGTACTTCTGTTTTTAGTAAATTATATCTTTGTTTTCATTTTTCTGAAGAATTTTGATTTATAAAATACTTTTTAAAAATGTGTTAACCTTCTAGAAAGTGGCAAACTTTCTGTAATATTCTTTGTTGCATTTAACATTGAATGTTCTCTTAATAACTTATTTGTCACTCTTAAGTGCAAGTTTTCTGTGAGATAACTTCCAGAAAACGTAACAATTTTTCTTGAAGAAAATATTGAAACATGGTTGATGGCTGCAAGTGTGTTGTGTAACTAAATAAAAATAAAATACTTGCTCCTCAAGTCCATATTACCTGTTAATTTCACTCCGGTTTCAGTTTCCGCACTTACTTTTTCTGAATGCGGAAGTGTAATGCCCTGGGTGCACTTTACAGTAATAAGCTGCAAGTGATTGGCTTATTACATTTAGATCCACACACACACACACACACACACACACACACACACACACACACACACACACACACACACACAAAAACGTTCCTTTTACTGGTACACAACAAGGTGGCCATATGTATGAGACGGGTCTACTTTAGAACACCGACACGCCAGTTCGCCGAACCACCGACACCAAATAACCGACAACACACAATACCGACAACGCAAAACACCGAACACCATTACACCGACACACTAAACGTAAACAACACATTACACTACATTACATATCCACTAACCCACCCCTAACCCTAAGGTCCGACACTACCGCACACTTACCCTACCTGCACCCTAACCCTAACTCACTTAACCCACCCCTAACCCTAAGGTCCGGCACTACCACACACTTACCCTACCTGCACCCTAACCCTAACTCATTTAACCCACCCCTAACCCTAAGGTCCAACACTACTGCACACTTACCCTACCTGCACCCTAACCCTAACTCACTTAACCCACCCCTAACCCTAAGGTCTGACACTACCGCACACTTACCCTACCTGCACCCTAACCCTAACCCTAACTCACTTAACCCACCCCTAACCCTAAGTTCTGACACTACCCTACCTGCACCCTAACCCTAAATCACTTAACCCACCCCTAACCCTAAGGTCCGACAGTACCAGACACGTACCCTACCTGCACCCTATTCCTAACTTACTTAACCCACCCTAAAACATAAACCCGTCACTAAAACACACTTACATTACCCAAACCCTAACTCCGACACTACCGCACACTCACCTTTCACACACCCTAACCCTAAATTCCTCACTATTGCACACTTACCTGTCCGCTCCCTAATCCAGAATCCCTCACTATCACATACTTACCAAGTCGCGCTTACACGTTCCCCTTGTCGGTCTTCCAGCTGTCGGGATTTCAGCATGTCGGTCAACTGCGTTGTCGGTCCTTTCGCGTTCCTCTTCCGCGTGTCGGCGAACTGACGTTTCGGTAATTTGAAGAGGACCCGTATGAGACACATGCCTCCTCCCACTTTCCTAGCCATTCGGGCCCTGTTTCTGTGCCCTGCCACTATAGCCGGCCTTAGGCATAGGCCAACTAGGTGACCACCTAGGGCGCCGCTCTAGCAGGGGCGCTTTTCCAGTATTTGGTGTAGGTAGACCAGGATGGGGGCCACTCGGTGGTGTGGGGGGGGGGCGCCGTAGAGCCCTTTTGCCTAGGGCACCAGTTGACCTAAGGCCGCTCCTGCCTGCCCCAACCCTCCTTAACATATATTTAAAAAAAATTCTTTTAAACTGTAGCAAACTGTTTACTGCAGTGTATACCCTGCTTGTACATAATGCTACAAGCAATCAGCTTTTATTTTTTATTTATTTATTTTTTTTTACTTTTGCAGTGTAGCAAACTGTTTGCTACAGTGCAACAAGCAGTTGATACGGTTTATACCACATAGAGTGCTGCACCGTTTAGGTTTGACTGCAAATACAGTACCGGCTTTTAAAAGCCAATATTGCATCAGAGAGGGTTATCAGGATTTTACTAATCACTCCCCCAAAACCCTTTGTGCGAGGGCTGTTGCCCCACTTGCCTTACCCTAGCTAAGCTACCACTTTTCATAATTGAGAAATGAGCACTTGAATTTTTCTTTTGCCTTGCAGTAATACCTGTTAGGCAGTAGTCTGCAGTTGCAGAGCCTTCTTAAAATATTGATTTTTATTAAACTAGTCTCGACTAAATTAACCCATTCTGTTATCAATATATAATTCATCATGTAAATTGGTTCAGTATATACTCCTATAAAATTAAGAGAACCACACCAACTGTTTCTGCTTCCTAAAAATATGTTCTTGGAAGAGTTTAATTCTTCAAAAATATCTTCCTTAAAGCAACTCAAATGCTGTCTACATCTTTTACTTCTCATTTCAACTTCAAATTTCCCTTTTGAGTTCATTTGCATTTTGCACCAAATGTTATACCTAATGATTTAGCTTCTTTCGTCAAGACAAAAAAAAAAAAAAAAAACTAGTTTGTGATACTACCTCAGGTTATATTCAAATTCAGACCCATATCTAAATAATCGTATATAGCTTTCATAATTAATTTAGAAAATGTGACTTTAAAGCTATAAAACATTTGCAGAACCAGTTATATTTAACGTCAAACCTCCTTTCCAGACGTTCTCTTACTTGGTGGTCATATTTAAAAACTTCAATGTTTACACTTGACCGAAATATCTTTTCTTTGGTCATAAAACCACAAATTTTATTTATTTTTTGACATAAGCAGTGTTACATTTATATAAATGAAAACAAACTGTATTGACATTCTCATTTAAACTTTATACATCATATATAATCTTCAGTACAGTTCAGCATCACCTTTGCCATTCTTTTAGCCATTATAGACATCAACATTTTAAACATCATGGTTTATAATCAAAATAGGCCTATGTGAAGCTGAATGTGATGGGTGTTTACAGTTTTCTTTCAGGAAGTTGGTGCTTCCTCTCCTTTTAAAATACTGTTAAACAAAATCTTCCCGATCTTTATAATTTCCTTCCCTCCTAGCTTCCAAACTTCCCAAGGAATGCAATCTATTCCTGGAGATTGGTTATACATCACTGTATCTCATCTCCTCCCATCCTGACTGTTAATAATTGTGCCTCATTTACTTCTAACCTTGGCATGTTTGAATTCTCTATAAATATTTCCATTTGTACTTTTCCTGTTTTCCACATTTCTCAGCTTTATATGGATTTTCATAAAATTTATGAAATATTGCCAATACCTTTTTGGCATCTTTGGTTATTTTCGTTGTTATAGGCTCCCTAAGCTTGGCAACAACCCTTTATACTTTCTGTTGCCCGAGTCATCATGCTAAAAGCTTTTGTGGTCTGGAGGTATCCCCAAAAAAAAAAAAAAAAAAAAAAAACGCTTAACAGTTTCTCTAAACTCATACAAATTATCCAGGGAGTGCCTAATTTTCTCTTTAGCATTCTGCAGGTGTGCTTCTTGTTCCGAGAGATTCCGCTTGTTCTGTGATATTTTAACTTTTGTCACTCCCTCTAAATACTTCTTGTTACTTTTTTTTAAACAGCTTTATTAAATTATCACTTGTGACATAGGCAAATTTACATTTATTCAAAAGTAATGAAACTGTTTTAAATTAACATTAACAAACATTATACTGCACATATATTGCTATATATCCTATAACCAAAGCAACATTACATAAATTATTCAATTCCTGCCCCTTTTTTAAAGAAGAAACCTCTTTATTATACCATCACTTAAGACATAAACAATCATAATTTATATAAATGAAAATGAACCACACCGACAGTCCTAGTTGCAAGCATTTTACATCACAAACCATACTGACACACTCCCAGGTGCAAACATTATACATCACTTATCTACCCAGCCTTTTTTAGTCAAACATTAGATAGATCATTTAAGTCCTGCTTTCTTTTAAACCTCATTCCTCTCCTGTACGTATTGTTCCTACAATTCTCATTTTTTTCCTATGTAGTTTGCTCCTATCCTTTTCTAAAGATCTCATTTCCAGTTGTTTTACCTCTATTGCTATATTCACTACTTCTAATATAGTTGGTTAAGATTTTGATTTCTTTTTCTAGTAATTGCTTTTTTGGCAGCTACCATAGTTAGACACAACAAGGCCCTACCATGTCTAGCCAATTCTAATTCTGTATTACAGCTCAGGAATATCATCTCCCTTGTCTCACCAGTCCACCCACCCAGCATCTCTGACAGTGGATCCCGCAGGAATCCTTTAAGTCCACCAACCCATCGCACTTCCAGAAAATATGTTCCGAAGTACCTCTTTCTTCCCCATTACACCTCCACATTTTACTGTCTACCTGAGGAAAAAATTCTCTGGAGTCTACTTGGGGTTTAAAAATATCTGTGTAAACATTTTCAAGCAAAAATCCTAAATCGTCTAGATTTTGTTGCCTATGTGGGAGACTTGCATATATCCTCCCATTGTTTCTTTGTGAATTGTTTATCCAGTTTCTCTTCCCAATCCTTTCTGTCCTCCACTGATTCTTAGTTATTATAAAGTATTTTATATGATCTACTAATTATTCCTATTTTAATGGCAGCTTCTGTTCTAGATTCTATTAAACACTCTACCAGTGCTGGTCTTTCGTTTAGGACCCCCCCTCCCATATTTCTTTCTGTTTGCCTATACTCTGATCTCAATCCTTGATGAGGAAGGCAATCTTTAACCTGCAGTCCAAATTAATTATTGGCCTCTTCCTTTTATATTACCTTTCCATTTCTAGTTATTTGCTCCCAATACCTTGGTACCGTTGCCAGTTTTCTCCAATAAATTCCAGCCTCCTATTGTCTCTATCCCTAATTGCAGTCAATCCCTATCAGTATAGTCTCCTTTCTCCATTCTCGTGTTGGCTTACTTCTTAGAATACTTTCTGCTATGTTATGGATATTAATAATCTGTGTGATTATTCTTATTCTCCTTAAAGGCCTGCATCCAAAATCCCAGTCTCTCCTTGTTTCTTGAGCTACCCCCATTACATCATCATTCCTTTCCACTTTGAATTATAGTTTTCTGCTTGTGCTATATATAGAAGCCTTAACTGTATACCTCTGAAATACCCTTTCAAATTGGGTAATCCCAGTCCGCCCTGTTCTGCTGGAAGAATCAGCTTATCCCATTTGATTCTTGCCATCTTCCCTCCCAGATAAAGTCCTTCGTCTCTCTCTTTTAATTGCTATCCACAACTTCTCCTCCCATTGATAAAAATATTGCTGACCTGTGTATAACACTAAAGGGACTAAAAACATTTTGATTGCTTGTATCTTACTATCCATATCCATATAACAAAGCTTCCATTTTTCTCATTTTTTTGTATTTTCTTTTATTCAGTCTCTTACCACATTTTTTTTAATCCATACTCCTAAATATTTCATTTTATCATGTCTTCACAGATATGGATATTGCTGAAACAATTCATATGTAGGTACATAATTTACCGCTATTGCCTTTATTTTAGCTTCATTAGTTTTGTATCCGGAAAAGATTTGAAACTGTCTCAAAATGTTCCACAACACTGTAATGCGTTTTTCTGGTGATGTCAGGTATATAATATCATCTGCAAATAGAGCCAGCTTTTCTTGACTACTATATAATTATATCCTTGAATTTGAGTCCCTTATTTTCTTTGCCAGTGGTTCTAGGTATAATGCAAATAAATGGGAAAGAGGACACCCCTGCCTTTTTCCTCTCCTTAAGCAGAAGTCATCAGAGAGGACCCCACCCACTTTAATTTTCACCTCTGATCCTTCATACTACTTGTTACCTCTTAATCATCTCTCTGTTTAATTTCTACCCTGTTTTAAACACCACTTGCTTTTTATCCCACTCCTTAGCTATGTTGTGAAGAAGTATCTATCTTTCCTAATAAATCCCAAATTTGCACTAGCCACTACTTAAATTCTTCGTTTAACAGATAAGTGGGAGGTGCCAGTGTCTCATTTTATGTCATTACCCTGAATGTTTCTTTGTTGTTATTGGCACATTATCTGAAATTGTCATTTGATGTGGATCAAATTTTTCAGTTAAATGCACGTTTCTGTTTAGCCTAGCCCAGTTGTACCTTGGGGAATAATATTCAAATTCTCTAAGTTCCTGCTACTGAATTCACATATTCTATTATCAAATATTTTGATAAATTTCTTTAAAAAAAAAAAAAACCCTCTTTTGTTACATTTCCCTTCTAGGCCTCCAGATATATCCTCACTGTTGAAAATCAAATTGCAGTCTCTACCTGTAAGTAATATTCCTTTCTGAAACCTGGAAATTTTTCCCAGGATTTTCATAAGCTTCATTTTAACACTTTTAGTGGAGTGTAAATACATGTCAGCATAGTCCTCCCTTGCCAGTATCTCTTTGCTGCTGCAAATCAACCACTATCTGTTTTTTCTCTTCTATCAGTACTGGAGCTGGTGGTGCTGCAGTAGCGTTGTCGCCTCACAGTAAGATGTTGTCCTGTTCAGTTCTCAGCTAGAGCATCTTCTGTGTGGAGACATGCATGAATGGGGCGTACCTTCGTTGAGGGTTATGCGTCAGGGCTGGCAACTCTGCACGTAAAAATCTACTGCCAATCATTAGCGGACCGGAGTTCCGCTGTGGCGACCCCTAACCGGGAAAAGCCAAAAGGCGTACACATCAGTACTGTAGCTCCTCCAGCTATTAATGAGTACTCCCCATTTTCTTTATGCCAGATAGTATGCTGAATAACCATTCTGAAATCCTTGATCAAATTCAACTGCTCATTTCTTTCCAAATGCGTCTCCTGTAGCATAGCTACTTGCACTGTGCATTTCTAAAATGGTTCCATACTCTCTCTTTTATATGTTCCTGTGAGACCATTTATAGTCCAAGATAATATGGAAAGAGTTGCCAGTATACGTTTTTAAATGTCTGGTTTCAGCTTTTGTGTTACATGCATGCACTAATATTTGACAAGTTGATCTTTTATACAGTTGTAATGTCATGTTTGTTTGAAACAGTGTCGCATCTTACAAGAGTTTAAATGAAAACTCTAAAAAAATAAAAAGTCTCCCCAGAACACCCCTATAATCTTTTAATTTAATGCAAATGCACAAAACTATGTACAACTTCAAATAATGAAGTTTCGCACTCCTAATAGTAACAGTTGTCCCAGATTGATAGCTACACTGCAACTTTGATATAAAATTAAGAAACTGATGTCAATTTTCATTCATTTTTCAACATATGTTTGGATCCAGTCCTCAGATCTGACCCAACCATATTTTATAGCTCATAGATACTGCAAACTCTTGAGTTCCTTCCTTACCCATAATGTTCTCAACCCCCACTATACCTCAGATCGTTTTTGCTGCCTTTGCATACAGATGTGATCTCTGTCAGCTCTCAAACATTAGTGTTTTCGTAAGAGATGACTTTTTCTTCCTTTTGGCTATCTTTAAATTTCTTTCTATTTGTTTTTTTTTTACCTCCCTTATCCTACACTTCTTCAGTGCAACTTAGTTACCATTGTTGGTATTTCTTGCATTTTTCTCCTTTTACCTTTATGGTAACTCTTACATTACCATTGTTGGTAATTTTTCTGCTCTTTTTTTCCTATATCAATTGTTTTTTGAAATGGCTGAAAAACCTTTGAGTTTCAAGAAGTGCAGTGTTTGTTTGGCGTAAAATCCCTTGGTCTGATGCCCATGACTCCTGTGTATTGTTTAGGCCCCAGGGCATTGACTGATCATAAGAACAAACTGATTTTGAAAGGGCTTCTTCCGACATCTTTTTCTGAGTCACTGGCTGGGGCTCAGCCTGCCAAGACAGACAAAGAGTCCAGAGAGTGCCAGATGGTACCTTCTGGATTCCTCCTTCCATTCTGACCACTGAGCCAGCCTGGAAAATCTTGAAATGGTCGGATCCGAAGACCAAATCCTTGAATCTGTTTCAGATACAAGATCTGCCTCATCTGATCCAGTTCATTAGGAACTGAAACCGCTTCCTCAGACCCAGAATGCATCTTCTGTGGACCCTCTCCTCTCGGCTACCATCCCCATTATTAGAGAGATGCCATCACTCCAGGGTCCCCTTCAGTGGCTTGTTCTTCCAGAAGTCTTAGAGGCATATGTGGATAGAATGATTAAGTTTGTGTCTGCACAGATGTAGATGGGAGTTCTCTTGACCCCTACCCCTTTGGGTCCAGAGAACTTTACCAGTATTACTTCACCCATCTTGGCTCCTTCTCTGATACATCCATTGGCTTTGGAGCCCTTGGATCCAGGCTTTCCAGATCTGTAGTGGATCCAAAGATTGTTGCATCTGTGCAATACCTTCTCAGAGTAGAAAGTCTCAGAACGTGTTGTAGCCAGATGAGACTCTGAGCAAAATTGTCATTGTCAGATCCAAGGTGTTAGTCTGCTCCAAAGCTCTCAGTGCAGCCTCTTCCCTTCAGACCCTCAGTATTAGACAGCTCAGCTCTGACTTCCTCAGGTGGACTGCCTTGGACAGAGGAAGTCAGTGTTCCAGAAGCATGTCTTCTCTGCTCCATTGGCATCCTTCTTCCTGGGGCATTCTGCTCTTGAGGTGGTAGGGAGAGTGTTTTCTAGAAGACAGAAGATTCCCCCTCACTTGAATCTTTCTTTTGGATTCCATAAGTCTTTGTGCCTTGAGCCTCAATACTCTACTTCACAGGGACATACAGCCCAAAGCCTCAAGGCTACCTAGCAGGGTTTACTTGTATCTTCTGATACTTCTCTGGAACATCCCACCAAAAGAAGTCCCTAGGAAGAGAAAATGCAAGAGAAGGCACTTAGACTGCCCTCAGCAGTTAGTCACAGAAGATACCAATTTTAATGAGGGGAAGGGTCCCCAAGATCACCACCTGACGACGTCTCCTGTGGAGATAATTTGGAGATCCTTAAGCAGAGGGGTGTTTGGTCTACCGATAACCCTTCCTGAGAAGAATTTGTGTTCCTGGAGGCATTTGGGTCTAGCCCATCTACTTCCTGGGTGGCTCAGCCTGTTGTTGAGCTCATTGAGTTGATCTCTTGATAGGAGTGGAAGGAACTTGATTCTGTTGAGCCGATCCCCAAGAGACCAGATAGGATCCTGGCATCACTGAAGGGTGGAGAGTTATGGAGCAAAGAAGTATCAGTAGATGCCATGGTTGTAATGGCAGCCACAAAGAAGAAAAACTTGTGGAGCAGAGTTAATCTGTTCACCCCCCCTTTAACAGGGAATCCGGGGTGTTGGAAAGATTTGGGAAATGTATTTATGCTTCAGTGACTTTCACACTTAGGCCGCTGAATTATTTGGTGCACTTCACCAGACCAAGTGGATTTGATTAAAAAACTCTCCAAATCCCTCTGAGGAACAATAACTGCTGAGGCACAGACTTGCAAATACCTTACAGTTTGCTACCCTAGAGTCCATTTCAAATTCATCCATGAGGCTCATTTCACATGCAGCTGAAGGTACCTCAAGGGAGGCAGGTTTAGGTATTTCTGTTAAGAGATTTGCCTGGATGCACCCGTGTGATTTCGCGGAGCTCTTCAAGTCCTCCTTTATCAATGCACCCTTTGACAGAAGTTCTGTATTTGGCCCTGAAGTTAGACACACTCCTGGTTTGAGCAAGGTGGTAAGACCCTATCTACAGTGGGTGTATGTTTTTAGACTTCTGAAAGAACCTTCTCTAGGAATCTGTGAGATACCCAGAAATGTCTCAGTAAGTCCCAGGTTCCTTTTCATGATCCACATGGAGATAGTTTTCCCAGGGGCAGAGTGGGGAACTCTAAAGGAAGATGCCGCCCATGTGGCAGAGAAGGCCTGCAGAACCAGGGGTTCAGAGGTTCCTTCTCTGACAGACCCTATCAGCGCTTCTGAGGGAAGACCCGTTTGTCCACCTTTGGAGGCAGTCTGTCTATCCTTGCACCAGATAACCTGACTGGACCATTACAAAAGATCCTTGGATGCAGAAGATTATTTCCAGAGGTTATATAATACCTTTTCCGTATCCTCTACCAGTAAACAAAATTCCCAATGTTCCATCCAGTCAGAGGAAAACGGCAAGTCTGGAAATAAAAAAAAAAAAAAAAAAAAAAGGCTGATATAAAAGTCATCCAGAAGGTCCCCCTTTGACCAGAAACAAACTGGAACTTGCTCAAGATTCTTTTAGTGTCAGAGAAAACAGGGGACTGGAGACCAATTTTAGATCTCCGTAATCTGAAAAATTGGTTCAGTATATAAAGCTCCAGATAGTCGTGGTTCAATCTATTTTGCCTTTCCTGCACAGGGACAACTGAATCAGTAGATCTTCAGGATGCCTGCTTTCACATGAAAATGAACAGATGATCCAGAAGATGCGTACATTTCCAGCTAGGAGCCATTTGTTACCAATTCAGAGCACTGCCCTTTGGCCTCACCACAGCCCCCCAAGGTGTTCACCGAATGCATGGCAGTAGTAGTAGCTCATTTGAGACTACACAAATTCTGAGTGTTTCCTTACCTAGATGACTCTAAACAAATCTCAACTAGAGCCAACTGAATTGCTATAATTCATAGAAGCCTTGTTCAATACTGTCAGTGGCAGCTTCCCTTCCCTTGCCCAAGGGTACAGACTATTTTATTTCAAGTCAAAAAGATATAGGCTTTAGGCTCATGTCTGCTGCCATATTTCTGGTTCTGTTGGCAAGATGCTATATGAGACTTTTTCAGTGGACCGTGACGACTCTGTAGTCCATCCTGTGCCAGCCTTTGTCCACCCAGATCAAAATAAGTGAGGCATGCAAATGGTACCTCATTTGGTGGATTTACTCAACAGATTTTACAGGTCGTGCTTATGTACTTCCTCAGCCCGAGGCCACAATGACCATGGCCACTTCCCAATTTGGGTGGGGAGGCACTTCGTGGGAAAGATGGTCTAAGGCACCTGGTCTTCAGAAGGGGCCAACACTCTCTTCAATGTCCTAGAAATTGAGAGCAGTTCTCTTAGTGTTGCAGGCCATACAGGACTCTCTCCCTTCAGGGACTGTTGCAGTTCAGATGGACAATATGCCAGTAGTCTGGTACTTGAACAAACAAGGAAGAACCAAATCTTACCCCTTATGTCAAAAAGCTAAAAGTGTGGCAATGGGCAATCTTATCCAGTTGATTTCTAATAGCAATGCACATTCCTGGGAAATCCAGTGTAAAAGCAGACACTTAGAGCAGGTCCTTCCTATTGCCTCATGAGTGGGGTCTCGACAAAAAATTTGGGAAAAGGTATTCCGCCGATGGGACCAGCCTTGCTGCAATCTCTCTGCATCTTCTCTCAGCAAGTTCAGCAGGTTCCCTGCCCTGATCCCCTCTACCAGAAGGTATCTGTGCTCACCCCCCAACTCTCTAATCCCAAAGTTTCTTCAGAAAGCATCTCGATTGAAGAGCACAGTCGTCATTGCTTCTTATTGGCCTATTCAGATTTGGTTCCCCTTTCTTTGGCCTCATCTAGTTCATTCTCCATGGATTCTGGATCCAATTCCAGTCCTCCTGTCTCATCTGACCGACATGATTCACCAGGACATTTTGACCCTAAAATTAACCACATGGTTTCTCCATTTCCTTTGACAGCTAGACAACCCAGGATCTTTTCACCTGTCTGTCACATTCTTTTGTCTTCTGGCAAAGCTTCCACTAAGAAGATTTACAAAAGTAAATTGAAAAGATTTGTTTTTTTGGGCACAACAGAAAGACATTGACCTCTTTTTTCAGCACCACTACTGAAAGTTCTTGAATTTTTAGCTACTATTTTTAATGGAGGGGATAGTTCCTCAGTGGTTAAAGTACAGTTAGCTGCCATTTCTAATTTTCATTTATGAGTTGACAGTTCTACCTTATCTTTCTCATGACTCTGTAAGGCATTTATAAAAGGAACTGTTTTGTTAAGACCCTGTTTTAAAGATCCTACTCCCACCAGGAAATTCGAATTTAGTGTTAAAAGCCTGACACACACTCCTTTTGAACCAGCTGCAAGGTGTGAATTAAAGTTTTAAACTTGGAGAAACTGTGTTTGGTAGCCATAGCATCATCTTGGAGACTCTCAGAACTTCAAGCCTCGTCTTCTAAACCTCCTTATTTAATTTTTCATAAAGATAGGGTGTCCTTGCAAATCAATCCATCCTTTCTTCCTAAGGCGATTTCAGGATCCAGCATTAATCAGTGAGTTTCCCAGTTTTCTTTCCAAATTTCTCAAACAAAGGGGAATACATTTTACATTTGTTGGATGTTCACAGACAATTACATTTGTATCTGCATAGAACTGAAATTTTCAGAAAATCAGATCAGTTATTTGTCTTTCACAATGAAAATTGGGAAGGCCAGTTATCAAAGTAACTTTAAGTGGCTAATTACATTTCCTTTGTCTACAATACATTGGGTGGCTAACTAATTACATTTCCTTTGTTTACAACAAATTGGGTTTACCTGCCAAAAACCTTCAGGGCTTATTCAACCAGGTCCATGGCAGCCTCTTCAGTATTTCTATCTAGGTTGTCCATGAATGGTATTTGTGCCTGCAGCTACTTCAACTAATCCTCATACTTTTATTGCTCATTACAAAGTTGATTTGGTCTGTATGGGAAGAGCAGTACTCAGAAATATCCTTTCTTACAGTCCACCCAGGATTCAGGTAGCTGAGGACTGCATCCCATATGCTGAGGAATAAATGAAAGTCAACGTAATCATATAAAGAAGTTATGTTCTCAACCTAACGTTTCATTTGTGTTGTCCGTTTTCCTTCCTCTCAACTCCCCTCCTTCCAGCCCCCTACCTTCTATTTATAACTTCTGAAAAAATGAGAAGATGCTGTGGGAAGCAAGGTTCCTGTTTTTGAGCTCCAAATAGTGGTTTCAGATATAACCATAATTTCTTGCATTGTTATTTAACAATAAAGGGCAGCAAACAAGATCTGAGATATAGAGGAGGACTCATTGCATTGTGGGTAAAGGAGGAGGCGTTTGAGAGTTTGCATTGTCCACAAGCTGTAAAAAGCATCTGAGTCGGATCTGATCCTCACCCGCATGTTGAGAAAGAATGAAAGTGAACAACATAGATGGAACGTTATGTTGAGCGCACAACTTTTTATTCATGCTAAGAAGCATGGTACAGTGTGGTCTGTTTTTGTCTCATCTTTATTCTTCTCCCAGATGTAGGAAATAGCTTGAATGCTTTCAGAAAACATTGTTTTAGCTTTGAAAGTAAATAAATGTCTGTTTTTATTGCCTTCTTATTAGCTTGTCTTCATAGAAATAAAATAAAAAAATACACAGTTGCCTTTAGCTTAAAGGTTATCATGTTGCACTGTGAACGTTTATTTGCTTAAGGAAAAATTCTCATTATATTCAGCATTCTGTTATGTACCTGCTGCCACATAAAACTTCTTAGATCAATCCAAGGGCCTTAATCCAGTCATTCTCCTATGCAAAAGTAAGAAAAAGCATAACAATTATTTGGACAGCACAGTGATGTAGCGTTAGCTTTGCCAACTCACAGCAGAAGCTTCTCCGTTTCAATTCTTGGCTGGGGTGCCTTCTGTGCGGAGTCTGCATATCCTTCCTGCGTTCGTGTGCGTTTCCTCCGGGTGCTCCATTTTCCTCCCACATTACAAAGCCATGCATCTGGAGTGTTTCTCCTCGGGCCTCTGCTGAAAATTGGCTTTGTTCCAAGTCTGACTTTCCCGGTTAATAAATGTTAAATAAAATAAATTACACTTGTGTTATGAATTATGTACTTGTACAACCCATCACCTCAACAACCCAAGATTACAGCCTACTCTTTTAAACATGCTTTTGTCCCGGCTTCTCCTTTTATATTATAATGCTTAAATTTCTTAAAACTAAAAAACAGGAAAGAGAAAAAAAAGCCACTTGTTTACTTTATTATCCATGTAACACACAAAAATAACTGAAAATGCCGTACTGTATAACATGCATTATATATCATAAAATAGTTTATAAAAATACTGTTGAGCAAAAATTGTTTCTTACATGTACCTCATTTCTTCCCCTTCCCTTTAATGTTCTTCCAAACTTTAATGACATGGAGTAGAGCATATGCTTTGGAGTTTCCTGCAAGTTGAGCAGTCAGCCAAATATTTCCAGTTTTCCTCGTTCAGCCATATTTCATAAATGAGATTTGATGCTTTGTAATCCCATGTTTATTCATTAATTACCAAGTTGCTGGTTTTCTTCCTTTTGCTCTCCATCTGGAGTCTCTGGTTCATTTCCAACGTACTCCTAGTTCTTCTAGTCCACTCCTTTGCTTTTCAGACTCTCTCAAGCATTTTCTTATGGAATGTTGGAAAAATGTTACTAGCAGAAGGATAAGGAGCAGAGTCCCTTATCTTTGATAGCTAACTTTTTTTTGTTGGATCAACTTTGTATTTCCTCCTTTGGTTGTTCTGCATCAAAAATTACTTTGATCCTCCAGAAAAAAATATTCTGAAGATAGCTGGATACAGCAGTTTGATTATCACACTAGCCTCTTCAGCTTTCCCCAATTTCTGGAATAAATGTACTCTTCTCCCTGGTGTAACATGAGCAGTCATTTTCCACAAGCACTCTACTGTCTCCAACTTTTTAGTACTTTGTCCTTCTGCCACAGTTTTGTCAGAATCAACTCTCTCTGCTGGTATGATTGCATCTTTAGCAACACAAGTCCTGGCTGCTTTCTCGTGGCCAGGGTTTGGAGTACACACATATGCCCTTTCAATTAACAACTACTGTGGAATAGCAGTCCAATTGCTTATCTGTGCTTTCATAAAATTAAGTCTTCCTTCCAGTTTCTCTAGTACAACAGAAAATCTCAGGTTTTCCCTGTGCTCTGTCCTCTAATTCTACAATTGTTGTTAAACATCTCTTCTTTAGCAGTCTCTTACTCAGCCAGCCTTTTCTTCATTTTGACTTCTGTTTTTTCCATTTTTATCAGCTCATCTGAGTATCTGTTTAAAGCTTCTTTTTTCCAGCCATTTGTTTGAGTTGATGTAGTCTTTCAGTTTTTTGTTCATTGTAATCATCTCTGAGCACATTTAATGTATTGTTTTTTCCTCTAGATTACTAAGTCATGTCTTGCACTAAAGCTGTAGCGTGAACTGATTTTTGCTGAACAGCTGCAGTATTCTTCCCAGCCAGTGTTTTCCCCTCACCTTTTGTGGTTGATTTTCTTTCAGGTTCTCTAAATTTTTTCTTTTCCTTTTTTTTTTTTTTTTTTTTTTTTTTTTTGCTAGCATCTAAACAGTACATTTACCAGCCAGTTACTGAAATTGACCTAAAAGGACATTCACTGGCCGTCTTTCCCAGGTTTCTTTTTCACACTGGAACATCCAAAATTATTCTATCACTCTGTGTGTAGTTGTCTTAGAAGTCCCCTGCCCAGGTACATCTTCAGGACAACTTTGTTTTGCCTTTAATCTTAACTGTATCTTCTCTGCCTTCTGACCATTAATTATAGGTGTAAGATTTAGCTGTGGTTTTTTACTCAGTTTCCCTAATGTTTTAAGCTTTTATTGTGGATTTTGGTCATAGTACACACTCCCTTTTGGAAAAAATGTGTTCTGTCTTTAGTAAATCCACTTTTTGTTTCAGAAATACTGTAAAATGTTTATCTCATCTTTAATCACATTGGCTAACACTTTGACATGTCATTGTATAATAAATTATAAACATTCAAAAACATGCACACTGATTGGTCAGCCCAAATGGTGTGCCCGTTGTAAATCGGGCATATACCAATAGAAAAAATCTGGTCACCTGGACTTTTTTCTATTACTATATGCTAAGGATTTCCATTTTTTTGAGCTAAGAGGTTGAGAGGTACTTACAGAGGGCAGAGAAAATACAAGGGAAGTCAGGTACGTTATGGAACACTAAAACTTACCTGATTTTTCTTGTATTTCTGCCTTGTCTCTCTCGTACCTCTAAAACTGTCCAGATTTCAAGCTTTTTTTTTTCTTCCAAAAAAGAAAAAAATGCAGCAGTGGAGAGCTTTGTTTCTCCATTAGTTTCATAAGAGTGAGGAGCATAATCCCATACGCAGTACATCAAGAAAACGGCAGGATACAAAAAAAAAAAAAAGGCAGCAGAAGACCATGGTGCTGTTATTTGGAGATGTTATTTAAGAAAAATAATTATCTTAAATAATATTGTATAAAAGCAATAGCCAATCATGGGTGTGATGTATTGAAGATTTACCCATGGTTGCCTTTGTTAAATAATGAGAGCAGGCTGCTGTAGCCTAGACTATATTGGTAGATTGCCATATCTTACAAATTTTTGGGAGATGGAAGGAGAAGATTGCAGGAGTCCCTGGAGGATGGTTGTACCAAAGTCTGATTTAGACCTGGAGAAGGAATCATGCTTTCAGTGCTTTGAAAAGTGTGTACAGTGGACCATGTCGCTGCTTCTAGAATATTGCCTTTTCCAAAAAGTCATAGATGAAGTCAAGGCCCTGGTATAGTAGGCCTTGACCCTGTGTGGAATAGTTTTGTTGTGGTGAGTATAATAAAAGATGTTATGTGATCCTATCTCGCCTACATTCTGACTGATGGGTTCGGAGCCGATCCCTCGGCTCCGACTCGGCACGCTTATGCCAAAGAGCGAAGTCTCTTATTGGCTGAGCTTACTATATCCCAGGATGCACCACTACCAATCCCCCAGATCTCGTTTGCCGCTAACAAGTGAAGACGTGGTCTCGAGCTGGCTGAGCTAAGTAGTGATTATTTTCACTAACTTTCTGTCAGGAATTTCTTTATTCTTCAACTAAAAGCTGTTTTAACAGCTATCTTGTGTTTAGAGTGCGTTTGGAGAAATTTACTTGGTAAATTCTTGTGTTGTGAGTGTTAATTGACTAGGAGTACCTCTTGTGTGGAAAGGCCTTTCCCGGCCTTTTTGGTTGTTAGGTGACTTCTGTTCTGTTTAGGGATCTCGGATCCTTTATACTGCTGATAGTTTCTTTTTCTTTAAAAAGAAGGACAAAGCAGAGAATTTCTTTTTTTGTCATAATTACAGTGTTTGTACTGTGTTTGGCCAGTTCACTGAATAATTTACCGGAATGTCTCAGGTTCCTAGGCCTTCAGGCTTTAAAAAGTGCACCAAGTGCAACTTTAAAATGTCTATAACAGATGACCACTTTCTCTGTGTTTATTGTTTGGGTGCAAAACATTTGCAGGAGTCCTGCAGCGTGTGTCATGCTTTTTCCTCGAGGGTCCTCCAAGAGAGGAAAAATAAGCTCATATTAAAAGGCCTTATAAAACCCTCCTTTGAAGAAGCTTTAGCATCCTCTCCTTCTCCTGCTAAAGAAAGGCGCGTTCACCAGTCCGTCGGATCCGACCGCCAAAAGACATAGGCAGGTTTCTCCTTCGCTCCAAGGACTTGAGCCGAGGGCAGTCTGCCTCGATGCCACCAGTCTCGACTCCTCTGGCTTCGGAGCCGATGGCTGGGGCATCGAGGGTCACCTTCGGCTCCACTGGTATCGGAGCCGATGAAGGTTGTCCGCTCAGACACTTCCTCCTCGGTGCCGAAGTCCTCCTCGGCACCGATGGAAACTAGTTTGGGCATTCCTTCGGCGCCGATAGTCATCGAGTCGCCTCGGAGCCGGTCCCCTAGCCCCTTGGGGCTGTTGGAGAGGCCATCTCGAACCCGTTCAGTATCCTCTAGGTCATCGAGGATGTCAGATTCGGACATAGACAGGGTGCTCCAAAGACTGTTCCAGTCCCCAGTCTTTCAAAATTTTGTTCCGCCCCCGCCCCAGTTGGCTGGGGAGCCGACGACCCATGCCCATGTCATTGCCATTCCTCCTCCGACCGCTTCGGCTCCGTCGGAGCAGGTGCTGTTGGAGCCGGTGGCGGTCTTAGGGTCGGCTCGACCCTTACTCCAATCCGGCCTTGGTCCGAGTTTGGTACACGGACTTCTTCGGCTGGACCCGGGGTGATGTTTGGGACCTATGCTGTCGGTTCCGAGCCTCCCTCTCGGTGCCCTGCGGGACTTCCGCCTGCTATCATGGCTCCGGGGACCGGACACTCCCAGGATTCTGGGGTCCGGCTTTCAGAGCTATGAGGAGTGCCTTGGCCAAGTCTTCTTGACCATCTCTCCGGCTTTACCGGCACCTTCCTGGGCGTGGAGACTGGGTCTTTGGCAGTTCCCTGTCCTTAGGCAGCGGAGCCCCTGGGCCTGAGGTTACCCCCACTGGGGTTCCCTCCTCCTGAGGGTTCTTCGAGTTGTCTTCAGAGGAGCCCCAAGGAAGAGATCGTGCAAGAGGAAGCACGTGGACTCCCAGTCTATTACATCGGACACTGATCTTGATGATGCGGAGGGATCCCGAAGTCGCCCTCGGATGATGTCTCATTTGCAGACATTTTAGAGATCCTCAAACAACGAGGCTGGATATCCAAACCCTCTGCTGATGAGTCAGTGCTTCAAGGCCTTTGGGGCTCTGCCCTCCGCCTCCTGGGTGTCTCCGCCCTTCGAGCTCCTGGATTTGGTTTGTCGGAGGGCGTGGGAACATCCAGATACCGTGGAACCAGTGCCTTCTCGTCCTAACAAATTTTTGTCTGCCCCACCCGAGAAGGAGTTCCTGACTAAAGGCGTGGCTGTAGATGCCATGGTGGTGGCATCTGCTACACAACAGGACGTGGCAGAAGCTTCAACGTCCGTCCATCCTCCTAATAAGGAGTCTAGGAGCATGGACCGGTACGGGAAGCGCACCCTGACTTCAGCGGCCTTTACTTTAAGGTCCCTGAATTATTTGGCACATTTTACCAGGCTTCAGAGGGATCTGGTCAAGGAGCTGTCAGATTCCCTCTCGGGTAACCTACCTGAGCAGCTAGCCCAGTTGGTTAGCTCTCAGTTGGCTATCCTTACTTCAATTTCTAACTCGTCCATGAGGCTCATTTCATATGCGGCCGAAGGGGCGGGTAGAGCGGCAGGCACAGGCGTGGCTCTACGGAGACAAGCCTGGCTCCGCTTGTGTCAGTTTGCGGAGGCCTTCAAGTCTTCCTTCGCCGACGCTCCCTTTGATGGGTCCTCTTTGTTTGGACCTAAGGTTAAAGACACTCTTACCCGCTGTGAGCAAGAGGGAAAAACTTTATCTGCCGTAGGTGCATCGTTATTCCACTCCCTTTCGGCCTTATCCCAAGGCTAAAGGAGGAGGGAAGATGGTTCCGCAAATCACGCAAGATTTTTCCTCAACAGCAGGAAGATACCCCCTCCAGAGGCAGAGGACGGGGAAATTTTTCTGGGAGACGCCGTCCCAGAGGCGGCAGAGGGCCCCGCAATTCTGGAGACCGCGAGTCCTTTCGTGGCTCTTCAGCCTCCCACACTTCATGAGGGATTGCCCGGCTGTGCTGCTCCGGAGCCAGTCGGGTGCCATTGCCAAGCACCTAAAAGCCTGGGAGTTTATCACTCAGGACAGATGGGTGCTTCGGATTATTGCCGGAGGTTACACCATTCCCTTCACACACTCACCCCCACCGTCCAAAAAAATCCGGACCCACCACCCAGTCAAAGGGAAATTGCAGCCGCATGAAGCTTTAAAGCTGCTAGAAAAAGAAGTCATCCAACCGGTCCCCACAGACCAGATCGGATCCGGAAATTACTCAAGGTTCTTTTTAGTGCCAAAAAAGACAGGGGACCTGAGACCAATATTGGATCTCAGCAGACTAAACCAATCCGTCACGAAATCCAAATTCAATGGTCACGTTACAATCCATTCTCCCATTGTTGGAGAAGGATGTTTGGATGTGCTCCATAGATCTCAAGGACGCCTATTATCACATACCGATACATCGGGCGTCCAGGAAGTATCTGCGCTTCAGCCTGGGAGACTGTCATTTCCAATTTTGTGCACTGCCCTTTGGTCTCACCACAGCCCCCAGGGTGTTCACCAAGTGTTTGGCAGTAGTAACTGCTCACCTGAGGAGTCTTGGATTCCAAGTGTTTCCCTATCTGGACGACTGGCTCCTGACTGCCACCACCAGTCATCTACTAATGGACAACCTCAAAGCCACCATTTCCCTGGGTGCTACCCTGGGAATTACATTCAATTGGTCAAAGTCTGTCTTGCTGCCCTCTCAGCGCATAAGGTTCATAGGAGCAGAGATAGACTCAAAATTGATGCGCATTTTTCTTCCTACCGAACGGATTCAAACTTTACAAGGCCAAGTTCAAGCCCTGCTTTCAAGATCCAAGGCCCCAGCCAGGATGGTCCTGCAACTTTTAGGTTCGATGTCTGCCACGGTTCTCCTAGTTCCTCTGGCAAGACTGCACATGAGGATTCTACAGTGGCTATTATCGACTCAATGGTCCTTTCAGGATCTTCCCCTCAATCACCCCATTATGATTACAGAAACGTGCAAACGGGACCTTCGCTGGTGGCTTCAGCCGTCCAATCTGAATCAGGGAAGTCCTTTTGTTATCCCTCCGGGTGGTCACTCCTGACGACGGATGCCTCCCAGACAGGGTGGGGGGGGGCATTGTCTGGGCAGGTTAGTTCAGGGTTCCTGGCTTCCAGACGAAACCTTTCTCCACATCAATGTATTGGAGATGAGGGCTGTACTACACAGTTGCCTTTAGCTTAAAGGTTATCATGTTGCACTGTGAGCGTTTATTTTTATACACAGGAAAAATTCTCATTATATTCAGCATTCTGTTATGTACCTGCTGCCACATAAAACTTCTTGGATCAATCCTGGGGCCTTAATCAGTCATTCTCCTATGCAAAAGTAAGAAAAAGCATAACAATTATTTGGACAGCACAGTGATGCGGCGTTAACTTTGCCAACTCACAGCAGAAGCTTCTCCGTTTCAATTCTTGGCTGGGGTGCCTTCTGTGCGGAGTCTGCATATCCTTCCTGCGTTCGTGTGCGTTTCCTCCGGGTGCTCCATTTTCTCCCATTACAAAGCCATGCATCTGGAGTGTTTCTCCTCAGGCCTCTGCTGAAAATTGGCTTTGTTCCAAGTCTGACTTTCCCGGTTAATAAATGTTAAATAAAATAAATTACACTTGTGTTATGAATTATGTACTTGTACAACCCATCACCTCAACAACCCAAGATTACAGCCTACTCTTTTAAACATGCTTTTGTCCCGGCTTCTCCTTTTATATTATAATGCTTAAATTTCTTAAAACTAAAAAACAGGAAAGAGAAAAAAAAGCCACTTGTTTACTTTATTATCCATGTAACACACAAAAATAACTGAAAATGCTGTACTATATAACATGCATTATATATCATAAAATAGTTTATAAAAATACTGTTGAGCAAAAATTGTTTCTTACATGTACCTCATTTCTTCCCCTTCCCTTTAATGTTCTTCCAAACTTTAATGTTCTTCCAAACTTTAATGACATGGAGTAGAGCATATGCTTTGGAGTTTCCTGCAAGTTTAGCAGTCAGTCAAATATTTCCAGTTTTCCTCGTTCAGCCATATTTCATAAATGAGATTTGATGCTTTGTAATCCCATGTTTATTCATTAATTTCCAAGTTGCTGGTTTTCTTCCTTTTGCTCTCCATCTGGAGTCTCTGGTTCATTTCCAACGTACTCCTAGTTCTTCTAGTCCACTCCTTTGCTTTTCAGACTCTCTCAAGCATTTTCTTATGGAATGTTGGAAAAATGTTACTAGCAGAAGGATAAGGAGCAGAGTCCCTTATCTTTGATAGCTAACTTTTTTTTGTTGGATCAACTTTGTATTTCCTCCTTTGGTTGTTCTGCATCAAAAATTACTTTGATCCTCCAGAAAAAAATATTCTGAAGATAGCTGGATACAGCAGTTTGATTATCACACTAGCCTCTTCAGCTTTCCCCAATTTCTGGAATAAATGTGCTCTTCTCCCTGGTGTAACATGAGCAGTCATTTTCCACAAGCACTCTACTGTCTCCAACTTTTTAGTACTTTGTCCTTCTGCCACAGTTTTGTCAGAATCAACTCTCTCTGCTGGTATGATTGCATCTTTAGCAACACAAGTCCTGGCTGCTTTCTCGTGGCCATAGTTTGGAGTACACACATATGCCCTTTCAATTAACAACTACTGTGGAATAGCAGTCCAATTGCTTATCTGTGCTTTCATAAAATTAAGTCTTCCTTCCAGTTTCTCTAGTACAACAGAAAATCTCAGGTTTTCCCTGTGCTCTGTCCTCTAATTCTACAATTGTTAAACATCTCTTCTTTAGCAGTCTCTTACTCAGCCAGCCTTTTCTTCATTTTGACT
Source organism: Protopterus annectens (assembly GCF_019279795.1). Classification (NCBI taxonomy): domain Eukaryota; kingdom Metazoa; phylum Chordata; order Ceratodontiformes; family Protopteridae; genus Protopterus; species Protopterus annectens. The sequence continues at coordinate 290,722,576 of NC_056742.1, forward strand.
TCTGTTTTTTCCATTTTTATCAGCTCATCTGAGTATCTGTTTAAAGCTTCTTTTTTCCAGCCATTTGTTTGAGTTGATGTAGTCTTTCAGTTTTTTGTTCATTGTAATCATCTCTGAGCACATTTAATGTATTGTTTTTTCCTCTAGATTACTAAGTCATGTCTTGCACTAAAGCTGTAGCTTGAACTGATTTTTGCTGAACAGCTGCAGTATTCTTCCCAGCCAGTGTTTTCCCCTCACCTTTTGTGGTTGATTTTCTTTCAGGTTCTCTAAATTTTTTCTTTTCCTTTTTTTTTTTTTTTTTTTTTTTGCTAGCATCTAAACAGTACATTTACCAGCCAGTTACTGAAATTGACCAAAAAGGACATTCACTGGCCGTGTTTGCCAGGTTTCTTTTCACACTGGAACATCCAAAATTATTCTATCACTCTGTGTGCAGTTGTCTTAGAAGTCCCCTGCCCAGGTACATCTTCAGGACAACTTTGTTTTGCCTTTAATCTTAACTGTATCTTCTCTGCCTTCTGACCATTAATTATAGGTGTAAGATTTAGCTGTGGTTTTTTACTCAGTTTCCCTAATGTTTTAAGCTTTTATTGTGGATTTTGGTCATAGTACACACTCCCTTTTGGAAAAAATGTGTTCTGTCTTTAGTAAATCCACTTTTTGTTTCAGAAATACTGTAAAATGTTTATCTCATCTTTAATCACATTGGCTAACACTTTGACATGTCATTGTATAATAAATTATAAACATTCAAAAACATGCACACTGATTGGTCAGCCCAAATGGTGTGCCCGTTGTAAATCGGGCATATACCAATAGAAAAAATCTGGTCACCTGGACTTTTTTCTATTACTATATGCTAAGGATTTCCATTTTTTTGAGCTAAGAGGTTGAGAGGTACTTACAGAGGGCAGAGAAAATACAAGGGAAGTCAGGTACGTTATGGAACACTAAAACTTACCTGATTTTTCTTGTATTTCTGCCTTGTCTCTCTCGTACCTCTAAAACTGTCCAGATTTCAAGCTTTTTTTTTTCTTCTAAAAAAGAAAAAAATGCAGCAGTGGAGAGCTTTGTTTCTCCATTGGTTTCATAAGAGTGAGGAGCATAATCCCATACGCAGTACATCAAGAAAACGGCAGGATACAAAAAAAAAAAAAGGCAGCAGAAGACCATGGTGCTGTTATTTGGAGATGTTATTTAAGAAAAATAATTATCTTAAATAATATTGTATAAAAGCAATAGCCAATCATGGGTGTGATGTATTGAAGATTTACCCATGGTTGCCTTTGTTAAATAATGAGAGCAGGCTGCTGTAGCCTAGACTATATTGGTAGATTGCCATATCTTACAAATTTTTGGGAGATGGAAGGAGAAGATTGCAGGAGTCCCTGGAGGATGGTTGTACCAAAGTCTGATTTAGACCTGGGGAAGGAATCATGCTTTCAGTGCTTTGAAAAGTGTGTACAGTGGACCATGTCGCTGCTTCTAGAATATTGCCTTTTCCAAAAAGTCATAGATGAAGTCAAGGCCCTGGTATAGTAGGCCTTGACCCTGTGTGGAATAGTTTTGTTGTGGTGAGTATAATAAAAGTTATTACTTTTAGATAACCATTTGAAAGTGTGTGCCTTGACACAGGTTTTCTCTCCTCCTCCTTACTTTGACAAGAAATGAACAATTAATCCGAAGATTTGAAAGATATGTACTCCTGTCAAGACTGTACATCTGAGGTACATAGCATCTTTTCTCCCTTAAATTTGGGTTCAGGAAATAAAACTGGGATATGGATAATTTGGCTTAAATTAAACTCTGATACCAATTTAGGCATAAAAGGATGAGTTCTGCAAGAAGCCCTCTCCATGTGGAAAATGAAATAGGGTTGACATTTTAGCTTGCAACTCGAATACAGTTCTTGCAGAGGGTAGAACAGTCATTGAAATCGTTTTCCATGTTAAGAACCTTGAGTCAGCCAGGTGAGCTGGTCCAAATGGAGCTAAGTGATGGCCCCTCTAACACAGTTAAGATCCCAAGGACGGGCCACCGGTTTTCTAGGACACAGCACATGTAAAACTCTACTCAAAAACTTTGTAACATGAGAATGCATTGAAAGAGGAGAATCCGTGGGCAAACATGCTGAAATGGCCATTAAGTGAACCTTGATGGAGGAGTACAGAAGTCCATAGGATAGTAACGCGCACAAATATTGTGAAAGCATAAAACAGTGAGACCTGCATATGTGTTATGTTGCCAACTAGAAAACCCTATTCATTTGTTAATAAATTATTTTTTACTGGCAGGCTTTTGTTTGCTTCCATTAGGGAATTCAGGCCCTATCAACCAGGCAGTCATTTGAAGATGATTGGGGTTGATCTGTATCAGAAAGCCTTGATCTTGTGTGAGTACATCCAGTCTTTGAGGAAGTTTGCAGTAATTACCCCTGGCCATTTCCAGAAGGGAAAACCACTGTTGCCTGGGCCAGAAGGTAATCGCCACAGTAATCCTGGGAGGTTCTTTCTGAATCTTCAGAAGTACCCTGGATATCAGTGGAATGGGTGGAAAAGCATGCAGGAGCATTCCTTTGCAAGAAAAAAAATCTGTTTGCCAGGGATTTTTGCATAGAGTCTTGGACCAGAACCTTGCCTCCACCTGATTGTTCACAGATGAGGCAAATAGGTCTACTTGAGGAACTCCCCCACAAATGTCTTTGATCTTGGAAGACCCCTTGGTCTAGTTTGCATTTGTGAGGGTTTACCCCTGTTCTGCTCGGTCAGTCTGCTTCACAGTGTTGCTTTGGTAGAATGCAGGATGCCTTTAGACAAATTGTACTGTAAAGCTATATTCCAAGTTAGCATTGGCTAGTCTGCAAAGGTGGTATGACCTGATTCCTCCTTGTTTGTTGATATCCCACATAATTGTGGTATTGCCTGTAACTAGAAGTAACCTGTGACCAAAGATGATGCAGAGAGTTCAGTGCCTTGATCAGGGCAAGCATCTCTTTCCTATTTGTCCTTGGTATCCCACACTTCCTACAGTTTTATCCCTTGTGAAGTTGCTCTCCAAAAAAGTCCAAGGCATCTGTGATAACTGCTTTGGAACAAGGAGGGGGAAGGAGTGACTGGAATTTAGGGATATCTTTTTCTCCACCAAGTGATTTCTCTTCTTACAAACCCCAGCACTGGTATCTGAAAAGATGAGGGATGTTGATGCTGGCACCAAAGAAACTTCATATACCATTGCATGTTTCTCATGTGAAGTCTTGCTGGGATATCATGAGAATCACAGATGCCATGAACACCAAAATCCTGAGGTATTGCTTCAGTGACTGAAGTATGAGTGGAAAACTTTAGAAGCAGATCTAAATATAGATGTATTTTTTCCTGTGAAGGAAAGCTGTTTGAACTGAGGTGTCTTGCTGACACCCCAGAAACAGAATCCTTTGTGAAGGACCAAAAAGACATTTGAATGTTTGGTTGGAATCCCAGCTTTTGTAAGAGATCTCTCACCAGAGAGAGGGGTTAATACTTTGACAAGATAGCAAGTCTTCTAAATATGGCAAAATGTGAATACCTTGTACCCTGCAGTGAGCTGTAAATGGAGCTAGACACTTTGTATGCACCCTTGGTACAGTGGAGTCTCCAGAGGGTAAGGCAGAAAACTGTTGAAGATCCAGATACACTAAACCTTAAGAAATGCCTGAAGTCTAGATGAACAGATATGTGATGCATCTTTTAAATGTAGTTACTAGGAAACTTGAATGAGGAAGAAGAGAGAGGTTGTGAAATAACAGCGTTTTGAACTAGGGTACCATCACAAACAGGTTTAGGAAAGAAAGATCCAGATGTGTTCCGTAACCTTTTTCTTTCTTTGGAACTAAAAACATCCTTGGAAAACTTTTTCTCACCTGTGAAGTAGGAGCTGCTTCTATCACTCCATTGGACAGCATGTGATGGACACGAGGAAATGAGAGTGTGGTTTACTGAGGGATTGCCCCTTGAAAGGATGAATTTCCTCCTGCCGTCGTCTTAATTTTTTGAATGATCTTCAGACCCCATTTGTCTGAAACTATCTGTTGCCAAAGAAAAAAGTGGCGATTTTGGCTTTATGGAAGGTAAGAGGCTGACTGGGCAAGGTCCCTTAGTCACTTTAACATGCTGGACTTGGATTTGGAGGTTTTCTGAGATCTTTTTTTGAACCCCCTTGCTATTTCTTCTTGAAAGTCTCTATACCTGTATTTTGTTGAGATTGTATATTTAACAAAATTGGCTGAGGGGTTAGATAATACTTTACAGTGGTGCCCAAATTTTATGGGCCGAGACCCACTTTTGAAAATAGTAATTTTTCACGACCCACTACTGCCTACTAGCTATCGCTTGGCTTCCCATTGGTCTGCTCAGTGGAGAAATAGACACGCGCTCTGATCTACCGCATGCCTGTCATTGTCGGGGTTGGCTCGCAAGTTGGAGTTAATTTTTTATTATATAATTCTTTAATTTTATAACTTGTAATGATGAAATTAATAACACCAATTAAATACATTATAGTAAAAGACCACAAAACTGTCCCTTTACGAAATGACAGCTTTCCCTGGAAAAGTGTACATGTACCCAGATTAAGTTGGCTTAAAGTAAATAAGCCCATCACACTGAACCCAAAAGTGAATAAACACTTCAAAGTGCTCTGGTCAAACATCAAGGACAGATCAGCATTTCACATCTTAAACTGTATGAGGGCACCAAGCAGTTCACTTACATTCTGTCCCAGATGGTGGAAATAAACAAACTGGGCAGAGTTTCCACATTACTCACCTGCAAGACCTTTTGGCCATGATGAGGCTTAGCGATCATAATCTGCTGCTCTTTGACACACAAAAGTTCTACGGATGCTTCTATAGTCACAACATGAGTCAAGTTTTAACTGTTATATTGAATTCTTCCGTTATAATTTCCCAGACAGCATTCGTTTCAGAGCACCATGAGTGAATATGCATCTTTTCTAAAGTAAAAGGAGCCTGTAACTCTAATTATTGTCATTAAGTGTCATTCCTCACTTGTTCTTCAAAAGTCACCACTTTTAGGTAGGATTAAGAGAGAGCTAAAATATCAGTCAAAATCAGGGATATCCCTGAAAATCAGGGACAGTTGAGAGGTATGAGACTCCCTCCTCCTTACACACACACACACCTACCTATATCCCCCCTCTCAAACACACGCACCTCATACCTTTCAAACTCTTAGCACAAAAAATCTGGACAAAGCTAAAAATAATGGTGGGACAAAGGCCCAAAGTGCCAAACTTTAAATATTGCTCTCACAAACTTGCAATACCTTTTATTCTAGCAACTTTGTTGTCCTGAATTTTCTGAAGGATATGAAGTCTGAAACTCAAATGCCTGTCAATATTTAGTGAATTGTGTCCTCATTGATTTCCCCCAATAAACCCCAAAAAACACAAATTTTATGAGGAACAGACTAAAAATATGAGAGGAAAATTTGGACAGTTTAGAAGACCCTTCTCTTCCTCTCATTTATTTATTTATTACAGTTCGATAACCAGGATAGTCCACTGGGCCTGGAAGAACCCATTTTTAGTGGAGGCCCAGCCAGAAAAGCTCCACAGGATATAGACAATTTTATTTACAGTAGTTATACAAAAGTAAATCAAGTAGAACAGTGAAAAATACAGAGATAATATACAATTTGTTAAAAAAAGTCATAACATTTCTAATCCTAGGTAATGATTTACAAAAGCGAGATTCATGTAGTCTACACACACACACACACCTACCTACTTACTACTTGCATACACACAAACCTGTCTACCTATCATTTAAACATACACACAAACACCTACCTCTCACTTGCCTGCTTGTGGTTCACGTTTCAAACATCTTATGGTATTCAAATTCTGCATGTGTGGAAGAAGAATACATAAACAGCAGGTTGCACAGACTCAGAAGACGAAAACAGTTTGCACACATGTGTCACATCTTTGTGACTGGAAGCAAAGAGCGTTCTTAAAGAACACCCTTAAAAAAACTCTCTTTTAATAAAAAATAAATAAATCTCCTGGCCAGTGGCCCCCCTCCCAGCCACTGCAACCTCCGCTTTGGAAGCCTTTGACTTAGCATATTCAGAAAAGGAGAGCTGAAAATTCTTTGAAATTCTCTACATCAACTTAACCCCTCTCCTTACACTGTTTGATCACCGCATACAGCAGAGAGGCCCAAAATGAAATCTCTATCCAAAGGAATATTTAAAATCTCATTTTTAGCATCTGAGAAGTCCTGAGTATGCAGCCGGGCAAACCTCATCAACATGGTACTAGTGGCCAAATCCCTTGACGTATCAAGTGAATCATGCACAAAAGTGTAAACAATAGTAGTGACTAGCAAAAAAGAACTAAATTATTTAAAGGCATTTTTTTCCTCGCAGGAAGAAACTGCAGACAAAAGATTCCTCCTCCTTTCACAGTTTGTCAGAATAAACCTTAACATATGAGCCTGACGTTTCAAAATTTTGAATATCAAGAGTTGCAGAAGTATACACTTTTTTAATCATACTTACTTACAGTAATCCTCCCGTCTTTATTAGAAAGTGTAAGATTATCTTCTTGCTTCACTGTTGCAGTCCTGACATGGGGTTTCCTGCGTTAGAATCCCTTGGTTGGTCTGACTACCAGAGTAAAAAAAAAAAAAAAAAAAACTCCCTCCGCCCTGAGCTAGTGGACGCGCTTCCCTGATGTCAGGATGGTTGGGTATAAAGGGAGCCAACCAACTCCCATCACATCAGTATTTCTTTCCATTGGAGTCCGAAGCAGTTGAGTACATTGGTCTGCCCTCACCGGAGTGAGAAATTCTTTTAAAGCTAAGTATCCTGTTAGGGAATTCTCTTACTTGACTCATGTCAGATAAAGTTACCAACTTTTGTCATTGTAAACAAATTCCACACAGATGTTTTGTGTGTCACTTGTTTAGGCCCAAGCCATGATGTCCCAAATGCCATCTGTGCACCTTTTTCAATACCAGGATTATAAGGAGTAGGGCAGAAATCTTTGTCTAAGCACCTTAGTCAGCAGTCTGCTTCCCATGCCATGATGGTGTCAGTTGGTTGTCCCGAGGTTGAGCTCCCGAAGGGAAAAAAGGGCCTTGTACAACGAACTTTCTCCATCTGACAATCCCCCAAGGCTTATTATTGTAGATAAAGGAAAGGTGCTTTTGCAGCCCCCCTTCTGTGAATGAGGTGGGTGGAGCAGGCTTCTTTTGAGACTCTCTTGGAGTCCAACATGCTGTGTCTGGTCCCTCACCTTCAACTCGGTCCTTGGCGTTCGGTTCGTTGGTTGGGTCGGGAGTCACAAAGCAGACCTATGCTTCTGGTGAACAATCCTGAACAGGTGACGTCCCTTTGGGGCATCTGCTAACATCTAGCATTTCTTCCAAGAGACTGGCATCAGAGTAGCAGATGTGCATAAGCCCACGGCAAAAGCTACCCCCCTAAAAAGATTTCAACCTTAGTTTCTCCGCCTATTCCTACCAGCTCCCGTCTCACAGATTACCAGTAGGATTTGGTCAAGTTGGCAGATCTTATTTCTTTGGTCAGAGACAGGCAACCCCCCCCCCCGAATCTTCCCAGGAAAAAAGAAGAGGCACCCTACACCTGAGGCTTTTTCAGAACTCTCTGATTCAGAGGAAGATTCTGTTCAGGAAGACCCTGTCCTTTCTGGACAGCCCTTCCTTAACTCCTTTGAGGGTTCGGATTCAGAAGAGGTGTTGCCTTCTGCTTCACCCCATGAGGACATTACCTTTGGGGGAGACACTGCATGCCATGAGAGTTTTTTCAGTGATAGGCACAGGAGTACCCCTAAGCAAAAAAGAGGGTCAGGGAGTTCCTTGATCTCTCTCACCATAAACCCTTGGCTATCCCTCCAGTTTTGGAAGTGGTAGAAGATATCTTCATGGAGTCCTGTCTCAATGTAGAGACTCTTCCCCCAGCCCATCATAAACCAAACAGGTTTTACAGGGTATTGCACTCACATAAATTCCTTTCTAAGGACCCCTCTGGTGACCCAGAGGTTGTCACCCCAGGTTCCAAAGATGTTAGGGTCAGTACTTCAAAACAACTCACTCTCTGTGGACAAAGAAAACATGGCTCTTGATAGATTTTGGAAGAAGGTTTACACTTCAACTACCCTGACCATGAGTGCCCTCAATTACCAATTTTATACGATAAAATAACAGAGTATTTTGGAAAAAATGAAGCAAAACGTTTCCTCACTGGGGAACAAAAACACCTCCAAGGAATTTCTTAATCTCTACCATTCCAGTTCTGTGGTAGCTGGGCACTTCTTGCACTGCAGATATGATGCCCTAGTGGCATCTTCTTGAGCAGCTGTCTCTGGCTTAGTCATCAGAAGGCATGCATGGCTTAGGGAACAGACATTACCAAAGCATGTCAAATCCAAGCTGCTAGATTCACCCCTGGGATAAGGACTCCCTTTTTGGACCAAAGGCTGAGGCTATGTTAAAGAAAAACAGATGGAGGATAAAGCAAACTCCATACAAACTGCCAAGGACTTTATCCAAGTCTATCCTCCTTGTTTCAGAAGGAATTTTCTCACTAAGCATTGGTCCTTTACCTTCCAATCACAACCCAGTCAGAAGAAATCCCAAAGGGAAAAGCCTCACAGGCAGCAACAAGAACACCCAGGCCAGGGAGTTCAAGGCCATAGGGCTCTAGCAGAGATCAGCAAAGACTCACCACACTCCCTACTCCCACCCGCAACCCTGCACAAGATAGGAAGAAGACTTTCCCTGTTCAAGGAAAACTGGGCCCTCATCACTTCCAACAAGTAGGTTCAAGAAGTAATCTCAAACGACTACAGGCTTACTTTTAAAGAACCATTAAAATTCTCAGGCTATCCCGATGTGCCACAAAACCAAAGGGCAGAAATAATTTCTCAGATTAATAACCTGTGCTCTTAGGGCTCTGTGGAACCTAGTACCAGACCACCAGATAGGAAAAGGTTTCAATTCCAGACTGTTCCTGTTCACCGGGAAAGAAGGCTCTTGGTGCCTTATCCTGGATTTGCTCATTCGGTTTGTCCTAGTCCTAAAATTCAAAATGCTTACTCTTCCAAAGTTTCTTCCCATGATCACTCCTAAGGCTGTAATGGTTACCTTGGACCCTAAAGAGGCCTACTTGCACATCCCTATAGAACAATTCTGCAGAAGTTTTCTTCAGTTAAGAGCAGATACCAGTCTCTCTCAATTCTCTGCACTTCTCTTTAGCTTGTCTGCTCCTGTCAGGATCTTCACCAAATGTCTGGACCCTATGATTACTTTCTGCAGAATAAGAGGCATCCAGATTTACCCTTATTTGGGATAAGGACTCCCTTTTTGGACCAAAGGCTGAGGCTATGTTAAAGAAAAACAGATGGAGGATAAAGCAAACTCCATACAAACTGCCAAGGACTTTATCCAAGTCTATCCTCCTTGTTTCAGAAGGCCACAAGTTAGTCCGGACTCCTCTAGGATTTGGTCTTCATGCAGACCCTACTGTCCTCTCGGGTCTATATTAGGACATTGAATGTTTAATAGTTTGAATCACTAAAGGTCGACCTTTAATGATCGAACTATTAAAACATCGAATGTTCATAAAAAAAAAAGGTTCAAAAAAGGAAAAACTAAAGGGTGTAGGCAGGGGGGCAAGCCCCCCTTCACCCCCCACCCCCCGCTGCTTAAATTTACCAACTCTGAGACCGCACTACATTGAAGTCAACGGAAATCTCCCCTTATGGAGATTTCTGATTACACGTTAGATTTTCTCAGCGTTCACTATTGTCATGTTGACAATATCAAATTCGATATTGTCTGCGTTCGACAATGTAATATAGACCTGTCCTCTCCAGGGTTTACCATAAACCTCAGCAAATCCAATGCAAACTTTTCCACCAGTATACCTTTCCTGGTGGCTTTGCTGGATTCCTCCCTCCAGAGGGCCTTCCTTCCCCCAGACAAGCCTTCCTTCTTAACTCCTAATACTTCTAGGAGATAATGCAGAGGCATTGCCTCTCAGCCAGGGAGTTCCACAGAGCACTAGGCAACATGGCATCCTGTATCCTAATGATCCCTCTGGCCAGTCTACGCATGATAAAACTTCAGTGGTACATCAAGAATCTGTGATGCCAGCACTCTGTCTCTGGAGATAGAAATCCACCTAATTCACTATGTGAGGGAGGAATTTGCTTGGTGGGCACATGCATGTGCACAGAACCAGTGTCTCCTTCAGGTTCACCCCTCAGGGCCAAATCTTAACTACAGATGCAGCAAGACAGAGCTTGGGAAGCCCATTTCCAACACACCCTATCCCAGGGCAGTTCAGGCAGAAGCACATAAACTGGAAGGAATTGATAGCACTACAGAAGGGCATGGTGGGCTTCAAGGATCAGTGGAAACCAGGAATTCTGCTCATCAAGACAGACACACCAATCATGTGGTAAACAATGGGGCGCACACACTACTACCCTTATTGCCAGCTGGCAATGCAAATGTGAGGGAGAGCCAATGATACGGGGTTGCACTTGATGGCTCAGTACCTTTCTGGGGCTCAGAACACTGTAGCAGACCACCTAAGCAGACATTTAATAGTTCCCTATGAGTGGCAGCTGCATCGAGAAACATTTTTTCAGCATAGTCCAGAAATGAGGATCCCCTCAAAAAGACTTCTTTCCCACTGTCAAAAATAATCAGTTAAAAAGAGTGTTTCATAAGCAAATTTCACACAGCCTTGAGAACACCTCTTCTTTCTCTGGAGCCATCTATTTATTTATGCATTTCCTCCCCTGCCTCTCCTGTTGAGGGTCCTCCTAAAAATCAGGGAAGAAGGACTGAGGGGGTCATCCTGATAGCTCCAGACTGGCCCAGCATCACTGGTACCGCCTGCTGCTGAGTTTGACCAAAGAAGAACCTTGACAGTTACCCCAAGAGAGTGGATCTATTGACCCAGGCAAAGGGAAAGTTTGTACAGCCCCACCTTCAAACTCTGAAACTCTCTGCCTGGATAATTCATCAAAATTCTACCCTGAACAATTCCTGAGTAGTCAGGTGCTTAATATTCTAAAATAATCTAGAAGACCCAGCACTAGGAAAACCCTGTCTCTACCAACATTTCAGCAATTTTGGAGTATCTGGCTGTCTTGGTGGACAAAAGCTTATCCTTCTCATCCATTAAGATTCATGCTTCTGCCATTTTAGCCCACATCCCTACTCTTCTGCCTTTTCCCACCCCCCCAATGAAAAAGTTCCTTAGGGGAGTGCTGCATGTCAGACTTCCTAGGAGGCAGTCCACTCCTCCTTGGGACCTCAACTTTGTTCTAGAAAAATTTACCTTGCTCCCTTTTGAATCAGCTGTGTCAGCTGATTTAAAAGTCTTGACCTGGAAGACTGCCCTTTTACTAGCTATCACCTCAGCTAGGAGGGTGTCTGTGTTGCAAGCTCTCATGACAGTGGAACCTTTTCTTATCATCCAGCCAGATAGTTTTACTCAACTAACCCTTCCTTTATGCCCAAGGAGGTCATGGGCAGTTCCCTGAACTAAGCCATACACTTACATGCCTTCTTTACTAAGCCACAGAACCAAGCGGAAAGAATCCTTCGCTCCTCGGATGTACCCAGGCAACTTTACTACCTTGACAGGACAAACATTTTAGAAAATCAGAATAACTATTTCCTTTGCCTTGGGCTTTGAGGGGAAAACCATTCTCCAAGCAAACTATCTGCAAGTGAATGTCCCACTGTATTTCCTTTTGTTACACCCATCATGGTAGAACACCCCCTGAATCTGTTAGCACCCATTCAACTAGGGCCACTTCTACCTCCAATGCTTTTCTAAGGGGAATGCCTACCAAAGACATTCTGGAAGCAGCTACCTGGTCATTGCTGCTTAGCTTGATCAGGCACTACTACCTATCAGCCTTCTCCAAGTCCAGAACAGGATTTTCCACTGCCATCTTGGAGGACATCCTGTCTTCCCATTAAGGCATATTCCACCCTCATCTCAGCTTTGAGAATCATCCCATAAGTCAGGATTGCAACAATGAAGCATGAAGAACATAGTACAATTGTGTACACTTACCATAGATGTAGATGTTCAAATGTATTCACTGTTGCAGTCTTCTTTACCTCTCTCCATCCCCCTTATTTCCATATGATAGCAGGTTTTCTCTGTCATCCTCCTTTAGGGATGCCCTACAGGTCTCCTTCCGGTTACCTGGTCCCTTGCTTTAAGATTCATCCATGAAGCCCCTACCTTCTAGGGGCAAGAAGAAATGACTTTGTAACTTTGCACATCCTAACTGTCTTTTTAGGGGCAGCTGGCTGACTGTCAAGAAAATTGCAGACAGTAACTCACACCATCCTCTAAAGTTGAACTGGAGTGTAGTAGGTGAAGGTTCTGGAAATTTCTTCTGTAGCAGTCCATATTTTCTGAGGGACTGAGAAACAACCTTATTCTCCACCTGAAAACATTGGACCATTCTAGAAATGGTCTCTGAGAAAGATGAAGTCCCACAGGAGGGATCAGAAATTGGCCTCTTCTGAGTCAGAAGTCTGAGGAGAAAACCTTTTATCTGTACCTACATCTCCCTGTCCTGCTTCAGAAAGAGGTATCCATCTTTTACCAGAAACTACCTGATAAGAAGGATCAGTAGACTGAATTAAACCCTGAGCCTGACACATTAAATTACTCCTGTACAGGGAAGTTTAAGGAGGAGGAGTAAATACATGATTATTTTTATGTTGCATTTTGATAGGGAAAATGGATCAACAGAGTTAATAACAGCAGTAGGTTCCCCAGGGATGGACACAATCTGACAAAACTGAAAGCTTTCCCTGTTTGCCATTCCAGGACTGTTAAGACTGCTGCTCTTTTGCCTACTGAGGGGACCCATACAGCTGCAGAGGAAGTGGCTATAACCCCTGGTCCATAGTGGCTATAGATGCTGTACAAGGGGGATCCAGGATAAAAGATAAGTGTTCTGATGTGCAGTTAATGGCCACAGCGGAGTCACCCACCTGCTGGCGAAGCAAATTGTTAGCCTACTGTGGTGACAAAGGCTGGAAGCCTAATTTTCTTTTTGCGGCTTGGATTGATCGTGGGACTGTCAGTTTGTTACACGGTCGAGCCAAAAATGGTCCCGCTTTCCTGTGGAAACAAACAGCGAGAGCTGGTAAAAATTCTCTTTAAAAGTTCCCTTTTTCAGGAAAAAAAAAAAATTATTAAATACTACAAGCAATTCTTTAACCAACAGGAAAAATAGTTTTTCCTGACAGTCTTAAGAGACCGACACCTAGCTTTAAAATAACACTTTCCTATTTAAAAAAAAAAGTTTAACTTTGCTGAATAGGAATGTTTTTTCCCTGAGGGGAACTTATCTGTGCAGAAGAACAGCACAGTCCATCTTCGAAAGCCTCAGAGGAGCATACTCTTACGTGGCCAAAAGGCATTGGAGGGCTTGGCTTCCAAGTCTGTCTTTTTAGTCAACTCAGCTTGAGGTCACTAACTGTTGACATGTGGAAGGTGCCTTGAACCTTTGAAAGCTGGCCGGCTGTTATATCTTTGAAAGATATAACCCTTTTAGCAGATGCTACTGCAGCAGTGATTGACATGAAGGACATCCTTTGATCAGAAAGCCCAGTATCTTTGTTGCACAATCCAGAAAGGGGTGCAGTGAATACAGTCAAAAGTCAACTTCTTCATAGTGTCTTGCTGGTTGTAGTACATACTGTATTCTTCATCATTCCTAATAATGTTCTTCAAGTGTTTGTCTGTTGTGGAGGCTCTTATTCCATTGTTATATAAGTTACACTTCAGTGTATTGTAAGTGTTTCATCTGTTGTGGGCCTGTTCTACAATTGTGTATAATTACTTACCCCAGCTATTGCAAAATTTTGTGTATTTGTGGAGCCTTTCTCCTCAACTTATTGTAAAATATTTAATTTGATCATAAGTTCATAGATTAGTATGTGGCTAACTGCATTTGTGGGTAGATTTAAGCATAGTCAATTACTCCATTTATTTTTATTTTATTTATTTTACATTTGTTAACCGGGATGGTCCGACTGAATACATGTCCTTTTTCAGCGGAGGCCCAGGGAGAAAAGCTCCAACAGAGTTACATTGATAATTAGGTACAGTAAATGAGCTGAAAGAACTTAACAAAAACATAGGCTATTTACATACAAGTACAAGACTGCCATTACTTTTTCTGAGATGACTACAAATGTAACATTAATAACATATTAGCAAGGACGGTAGGCAGTATAATGACATAGAGTTAGACAGGATACATATTTCTTTATCACAGTATACAAAGTACTTATCATCTTAGCTAGTTGTTTATGTTTTAGTTAATGGCACAGAGCTAGTCTGGGTTTGAGCAAGGACATAGCCAGTGTGACTTGAAGTGGAGTTTTAGACTATTTTTGAATTGACTTAGAGAAGTTACAAGCGTGATGTTATTTGGGAGAGAGTTCCATATTTTACCAGTGGTGTTGGCAAATAGCGCGTCACCACCTAGGTTGAGCGATTTAGTTGTTTGGACAAGGAGTCTGTTTGCTGAGCGAAGGCAGCTTAGATTGGAGTAGGGAGTCATTAAGTTTTTTAGTGCTGGGGTATTCTCAGGTTGTTAAAGGATTTTGAAGGCCTCTATGAGTTGGGACTGGTGAAGAAGGTGTGGGAATTCTATCCATCCAAGCTTTTTCAGGTTAGTACAGTGGTGTGTTCTGTAGGGTAGGCCTGTAACGAACCTGGCAATGTGATTATAGCAGGATGTGAGCTTGGCCAGATCAGATTTGTTAAGGTGAGTGAGGACAGGAGAGGCATATAGTAGGGTAGAGAGAAGGTGTGAACGGGCTGTGGCTGCCCTGGCATTCGGGGTAAGGAAGGCTGTAATTCTATATAGGGTCCCAAGTTTCTTGTTGACTGACTTAATGGCTTGGTTGATATGTATATCAAATCTGAGTTTATTGTCAATGTTTTCTCCTAATAGCTTTGTATAGGTGTCTGGGGAGATGATGGTCCCATTATTGGATTTTATAGTGAAGTTTTCAGTCTGAGATCTATTGGTTGGGTAGAAGAGAAGTAACTTGGTTTTGTTTGGATTTAAGATCAGGAGATGGTTGGCAAGCCAGTTTTCGACTTTGGTGAAGCTATGTTGGGTGGTAGTTAGTAGATTTGCAAGAGAGGCATTGGAACATATTATAGTCGAGTCATCTGCATATTGAATGCAGGTGGCTTCAGGGATGACTGTTTGGATGTCGTTTATGAAGACTGAAAAGAGGAGAGGTCCTAATATGGAACCTTGAGGAACTCCTATGGTATTTGGTAGTAGGCAGGAGAGCTTGTTTTGCCACATTACTGCTTGTTGTCTCCCAGTGAGGTAAGCTTGAAACCAGTCAAGGGATGGAGTATCTAGATACAGGGTTTTTAAAGTATATAGAAGTAACTGATGGTTTACCATATCGAAGGCTTTCGATAGGTCCAGGAAGAGAGCGGAGGATATTTTTTTATTATTCCGGTTAAGATTAATGTTTTCAGTAAAAGAGAGGAGGGCAGTGGTTGTACTACATGGTTGTACATGTACTCCATGTGAGTATCAAACCCAGCACCTTCTGTTTGTAAGGTAAAACACATTAACCATTATGCTAACCTACCATACTATGCCCTAAAACTAACTTGCAGAACAACAGGCAGGCAGAAGTGGTGAGTGGATGTTTCTAGGTCAAAGACAAGATACAAAATGCTCTCTCTCTCTCTCTCTCTATCTCTCTGAGTTCTTAAATTAATATCTCGAATATTGCAGCTAGGATACTTGTAGCTTGACGTTGCCTATTGTCACCTGACTTCAGTTCCCAGGCCAAACCCCCATTGTTAGAAACTAACAGAATTTAGCATCTTTCTGTGAAAATACATAGCCTGCAGATGTTCGCAACTATTAGGAGAGACAAAACGATAAAACACTTACAAAACAACACAGAGTCTCCTAGTGTAGACATACTGTCTCCTGTTGACTGAAACTGAAAGATAACATCTCTAGTTTATGGTCCATCAATAAAGTACTTCATTATCAACTATTCTTAAGTTTTACAAGTTAATTGGCTGTTTTTGTCTCCCCTGTTAAAAAATGTACATCTAAACAGCTACAATAGTGTACATACACCTCGGCTCAGTATTTTGCAAAACATCCCTTCAGCACACATCTGTACAATGACATACATGTTGATATTTGCAAATGAGACACAACCATTTACTGCCAACTCAGCTGTATGGAATTTTGCATCTCCTTTTGTTACATTTTTATATAAATCATATTAATGTTCACAAATGACATCTAATTATTTACAAAATTCCCAATAGCTCGGCTGGCAGTTTGACAGTTATCTAAGAAGAAATGGCAAGGGGGTTCCCAAAAAAAGTTTAAAACCTCCCAAAACCAAAGACAATCCATCAAGTCTGACTATTCAAGATCCCCAGTGACCCCTTCCCACCCTGGCTCATATTATTTCTTACAGAAAGTCTGAATCTTCATTTTTTTGACTACAGATAGTTTGACAAATGGGTTCTGAAAATTCATCAATGTGTTACAGATGGTAATAGGAGGAAATTCCTTCTTTGCAGGGTGCTATATTCCTCATCCTCCAGATAGGACTTCTTTGTTTCCACCTGTTCCTCATCGTACACTGTCCCAAACCGTAATAGAACCATCTCCTCCTTCCCAGTGCAGGAAGGGTTTTCATTCAAGGATGCTCCTAGTGCCAAAGAAAGAAAATGCTTGGAGACCAGTTTTGCATCTTTCTTTAAGAAACCTACTTTTGTAACAGTGCCCAAATTCAAAAGGATGTCGCTGCACAACTTGTTTACCTGTTCTTCCTCTTTTAAGTTTCCTTGTAATAGTAGACTTAAAATATGCTTATCACATCCCTGTTGATCTAGACTTCAGATGTTTCTTAGCTTTATTTATGTCTGGATCACATTATCAGTTTTCTTCCTTTACCTTTGGAGTGTCCACTACACCAAGAGTATTCACAAAGGGTCCAGCTCCAGTTATAGCTCATTGTGGGCTACAGGGTGTCTACATTTTCTGTATTTAGATGACTTGCTTATCTTTGCAGAGTCTTAAAGCATCAGAAATCTTTGTTTTGGGTGAGATGTTTTACACAAGCTAGGATTTTAAGAGAACATTCAAAACTGTTTTGACTCCCTCACTCAGGGTTATGCTTCTGGTGTGTCTGATGGACATCTCATTTCAAAGAACCTTTCTTCCACAGGAAAATAAAATAAATCTAGATCTATTTCTGAGGTTTTCCACTTGGATTTGGATCACTGCAATGAAATACCTCAGGATTTTAGGTCTAAATGGCATGTGTGACTCTCATAATACCCCTGGTAAAACTCCACATGAAAAAGCTACAGAGGTATCTGAAATCTTTCATCCCAGCACCATAATTTCAATGCTGTGGTTTGTCAGAAGAGAAATCACTTGGTGGAGACAGGAAATATCCATAAATCTGGGGCTCCCCGTCTCCTTCCCTGTTCCAAAGCCGTCAGTTACCATAGACATCTCCAGACTTTGGTTGAGGAGCAGTTTCAGGAGGGGATAAAAATGCAAGGAGTGTGGGACACCAAGGTCAGATGCAATCACATAAATATAAAATAAATTATTGCCCTGATTAAGGCACTTGACTTTGTAAATCATGTTTGGTCCAAGGGACCTATTCAGATTGTTACAGACAATACCACCGTCTTGTGGTACATAAGCAAGGGGGAACCAGGTAGTACCCTATTTGCAGTCTAACCATGTTAGCTTGGGGTATATCACAGCAGAATGTCACACTCCAGACATCCTGCATTCTGTCAGAGCAAAATTGTGTGGCAAACAAGCCGAAGAGGGCAAGGTCAGACCCTGATGATTGGATACTAAATCAGGGGGTCTTCCAGGATTTGATCCATCTGTGGGGAGTTCCTCAAGTAGGCCTTTTTGCCTTGCCAGTGCACAATCAGTTGGCAAGGTTCTGCTCCAAGACTCCATGCAAGGCGGCCTGTAAGAAAGATGTCTTTTCTGATCCTTGGATAGGAAAGTTCCCTGTGCTTTTCAACAGATATTCGGGGTATGTCTGGAGATTCCGGAGGAATTCCCCAAGATCATTGTAGTGGTTTATTTCAGACTACGACAACATTGGTTCTGCCTTCTTTTGGAAATCTCCAGGGGTAATTGCCAAAGCTTCTCAACAGGCTGGATCTACTCACACAGGGTTGTTTTCTCCCTTATCCCAATCAACTTCAACTGACTGCCTGGATAATTGGGTCTTAATTTCCTTAAAGCACCTGCTTATTGAGGTCATGCAGCTGGTACTAGTGGAGGCAAAAAAGTAGAAAACTGTGTATTAGCAAATGGAAACGGTTTTGTAGTGTGTACCAAAAACATAACCAGCACCCATTCAGGGCTAGTTGGCTATTATACAAGGTTTGTGTAAGATGCTCTTTGGCTTTTTTTACACCTTCGTCAAGGTACATTTATCGACTATTTCAGCATGTTTGCTTTTATGGATCCTTGTTTCGCAATATATTTTCAAGCAAAACTGTTTTTGAAAGGGGTTTTGCATTAGAAGTCTCCAAGAAAACAGATTGCCCATCTGTAGAATCTTAAGTCTGTGTTGAGGAAACTAACATTTACTCCACTTGAACCAGCTAATGTGGCTGAGTTGAGGTTCTTTACATGGAAAGCAGTTTTATTGATTGTTCTGACCTATGCAAAAAGAATGAGTTGCAAGGCCTTTGGTGAATCAACCCTACCTCATGTTCTACAGAGAAGATTTTATTTTTGAAACTAATCATTTATGCTTAAAGTGGTTATCAGAATTTATTTTTAGACCCCTTTATTGCATTATCACTTGTAATGTAAGCAAACCTTTATTTATATAAAAGTAATTAAACTGTATTAAGTTTACCTTTACAAACATTTGACATCCCATATATTAATCTATACATTGTCATAAAACCAACATTACATAAATTGTTCAATTCCTGCTCTATTTTAAAACTCATTCCTCCTCCAAAACATATTTCTGCATGTATTGTTCCCACAGTTTCCACTTTTTTCTATATAATTTACTCCTATCCTTTTCTAAAAAAAGATTACTAAAAATATTTACTAAAAAAAAGAAAAGATTGTGGGCATTAGTCTTCCTACCGTACAGGAGCTCTTCAAACTGAGCTGTAAAAAGAGGTCCCGCAAAATAGCGAGCGACACTTCTCATCCAGGGTGTATGGGTTGGTTCACTAAACTTGCTTCTGGTAGAAGATTACGGAGTATCAACTGCAGGACCTCCAGATTCATGAACAGTTTTTACCCAACTGCAATAAGACTTTTTAATGCAGACATAAATCTGGATGTATCAAAAGTATAGTAGATTGTTACGCTCTCATTCTTTTCCTCTTTTTTCCATATGGTAATTCTATTTATTTATTGCATACTAAAATTAATATATTCTCATTCAAGTGCAATTCCATTCACTTCCTTATGTGCAATATCTCCCAATCTCACCTCTGTGTACAGTGTACTTTTCTTTTCATGTGTTAATTATCTAGTAGTCAGTATTGTCCAGTGTAATGGTGTACAAACATGTGCAACAGTTACTTAGATATTTAGTTTTGTACTACAGTTATTCTTTATTCTTTGTTACCCGTCATGTCTGTCTTTTTTGTGTTTTTCTCCTGTAAAAGCGCTGACACTCGAAATTTTGTTTAGGTAGCACTTGTGTTTCTTAAATGACAATAAAGTTTCTTTGAATCTAAAGAGCTAGTTTCCTGTTCTTTTATCTCTCTTAACAATATTCACTTTTTGAAGTGTGATTGGTTTAGACTTTGATTACCATTTTCTAGTAGCTGCTTTTGTTGCAGCCACCAGAATTAAACTTAAGGCATTGCTATGTTTAGAAAAGTCAGATACTGTATCCCAGCTCAAAAAATTTCCTTACATAGACTCATTTGCTCATCCATTATTTCTAAGAATACTCTGTAGGGAATTTTGTAAAGTATGCCAACTCACAGTCTCAAATCCAACGTTTCCTCCCCATTTACACCCCCAACATTTGTCATCTACTTGAGAAAAGCTTCCTTTGGAGTCTGCTTGGAGTATAAAACTACCTGTGTAAACAGGTACCTATGTAAATGCTTCCAGTCAAAAATCCTAAATATTCTGGATTTTGTTGCATATTTGGGAGCCATACATATGTCCTTCCATTGTTTCTTTCTGAATTGCTTATTTAATCTCTCCCCAATCTTTTATGACCACCTCTGATTGATTCCTTTAGTTATGCAATATTTTGTGTACCCTAATAATTATCCCCTTTTTAACAGCAGTTTCTGTTCTAGATTCAGCTAAAAAACTCAGCTAGTGCAGGTGATTCACTTAGGATTTGCCTATCCCATTATGTTTGCTTATACTGTGCTGTCTGTCCTTGATAGTGAAGGCAGTCTGTAGCCTGCAGTCCAAATGTCTTCTATTCCCAATACCTTGGTTCCTTTACCAGCTTCCTTTAGTAAATTCCAGTGCCCTGTTGCCTATTCTCTGTACCACAATTGCAGTAATCCTTTTTTGTTTTTCAAACTTCTTTATTGAATTATCACTTGTGACATAGACAAATTTACATTCATATAAAAGTAATCAAACTGTAATTAATATAACAAACTATATATATATATATATTATATATATATATATATATATATATATATATATATATATATATATATATATATATATATATTATATATATATATATATATATATATATATATATATATATATATATATATAACCTATGCAATATTACATAAATTATTAAATTCCCACCTTTTTAAACAAACATCTTTATTAAATAATCACTTACTGCAAACCACATAGACAGAACCCTAGTTGCAAGCATTTTACATCAGATACCATGCTGATACACTCCCAGTTGCAAAATACCCAGTCTTTTTCAGTCAAACATTAAATAGCTTATTTAAGTCATTGCGGCTTTTAAACCTCATTCCTCCCTCTTGTGTATTGTTACCACAATTCCCATTTTCCCTATGCAGCTTGCTCATACACTTTTCTAAAGATCTCAGTTCCAGTTTTTATCTTGTTACTGCATTCACTACTACTTAGCATATTTTAAGATTTTGATTTCTATTTTCTATTAATTGCTTTTTTGACCGCCACCATTATTAGACACAGCAAGGCCTTGCCATGTCAAGGCAATTCCGATTCTGTATCATAGCTCAGAAAAATCATCTTCCTCATCAGACCAGTCTGCCCACCCAGCATCTCCGATAGTGCAACCCACAGGGAATTCTTAGTCTGCAATTTCACTTCACTCTCAGAAAATATGTTCCAAATTACCTCTTCAGTTGCCGTCATCCCTGTTGGCAGAGTGTCCTTTCTCCATTCTTGTGTTGGTTTAGTTCTTGGTATACTTTCTAATATTTTATGAATATAATAGTCTGTATGACTGTTCTCCTTAAGGGTCTGTATCCAAAATCCCACTCTTCCCTTATTTTTTTAATTAACCCTCCTGCTTCCTCACTAAACCTTTCCACTTTGAATTGTAGCTTTTTGCTTGTGTTATACAGTGTCTTAACTGTGCATCTCTAAAATATCCCTTCAAATCAGTTAATCCTAAACCTCCTTGTTCTATTGAAAGGATCAAGTTATCCCACCTGAGTCTTTCCCTGTTCCCTTCTCCCAGATGAAATCCCTCAACTTTTGATTAATTACTATCAACAACTTATGCTCTGGTTGATAAAAAATATGCCTGACCTTTGTATAAAACTAAAGGGACTAAAAAGATTTTTACTGCTCTTATCTTACTATCGATATCCATTGGTAAGAGTTTCCAGTTTCCCAGATTTTACATCATTTTCATTTAGTCTATTCCCTTCACATCCTTGGCTGCCATAACAGAATTCATTTTCACCCATACTCTTAAATGCTTCATCTTATTGGTTTCCCATAAATATGGATATTTCTGAATCATTTCACATGTGGGCTCATAGTTTACAGCTGTAGCCTTAGTTTTATTTTCATTAATTTTTATATCCCGAAAAAAATCCAGAGCCATCTCAGAATGTTCCACAACACTAAGATGTTTTTTTGGTTCCATCAGGTAGAAGATATCTGCAAATAAAGCCATCTTTTCTTAAATAACATACCAGTTATCCTTATATTTCTTAATTCTTTCTTTGCCAATGGTTCTAAATATAATGCAAACAACAAGGGGAAAGAGGACACCCCTGCCTGATTTCTGTGCTTGGGCAATTTATCAGGGAGTAGCCCACTCCCTATGATATTTTCTTTGTCAGATTCATCATATATCCTCCTAATTAACCGTGTTATTGCATCAGGAAATGCAGATGCTTCCATTGCCCTATTCATAAAATCCTAGATTACTCTATTGAATGGTTTCTCTGCATCGACCCACTACCAGCAGTGGTATTTATTTATATTCTGCTTCTCTGTGGATCATTGTTCTGTTAATGTTGTCAAATGTTTGCCTCCACTTCACAAAACCACATTGAACTTATCTATCAGTTTTGCCAACACCTTTGCTGTGCTTTTAGCCATTATAAACATAAACACATTATTCTGTTTTAAAATTGAAATTGACCTATATGAGGTTGGAATTGATGGTTCTTTACCATATTTAGGTATTGTAGCCACCACAGTTTTTCCAAGGTGTTGGTGCATCCCTCCTTTCAAAATACTGTTAAACAAAATTTTCCATATTATCGATTTCTTCTTCCTAGCTTCCAAATTTCCACCAAAATACCATCTTTTCCTGGATTTTTTTCCTGTAGATTGTCATACGTCACCGTTTTTATCTCATTTCCTCCTATCTTAATTGTTGAGCCTTATCTTTCTCTAACCTTGGCATATTTGTCTTCCATGAATATTTCCATTTATTCTTTTTGTTTATTTCCCCACTTATCTGCTTTATACAAACTTTTATAACTTTTCTGAAATATCTCTAATATCACTGTAGGAGCTTTGTTTATTTTCTTGCTATAGACTCCCTAAGTTTGGCAACATCCCTTTCTACTTTTTCTTGCGTTGTGCTAAAAGGTTTTATGCTCTGATGTTATCAAAAAAAAAAGTTGCTTAACATCAGTCTTTCTAAATTCATGCATATTATTCAGGTATGCCCTTATTTCTTAATAGCTCTATGGAATTTCACTTCTTCTGTGAGATTCTCCTTATTCTATAATACTTTAACCTTTATAAGTCCTTCCAAGTAATTCTCATTACTTAGCATCTTTTCCTTCTATTCTCTACCCTGTTTTAAAGCTGCACTTTAATTGTATCCCACTTACTGTCTGTAACTTAGAGTGCTTTCCGTTTTCCCCAGTAACTACTGAATAATTTTGACTATCCATTTCTTAGTCTTCTCTTTTTTAACTGGTAAGTGGGGAAGCACCAGTGTCTCATCTTTACTTCATTACCCTAAATGTTTATCTTCGTAATTAATGACTAATGATTTGAAATAGTAATTGGATGCGTCAAAGTTTTCAATTAAATGCATGTGTAGCTGTGAAATACAATGTCTTTGTAGTCTCGCTCAGTTATTGTACATTGGGGAATAATAAGTAAATTCCCAGAGTTCCTACTGCTTTATTCACGTCTTCCATACCAAATATGTGCATACATTTCTTCAGAAAACTTGCATATATTTTCCCTTCCAGGCCCCCATATACATCGTCATTGTTGTAAATCAAATTCCATTACCCACCTACGAGCTCCTCTTGCAATCATGCAAGTACTTCTGTTTTCCTTTGTCCTTTATGTTCTGCTGGATATCCATCTTGAAATGTTTTTTTTTTTTTTTAAATCAAATTCATTGCAAATATCTCCTGTAGTATTGTTGTTTGCACTCTGCATTTCTTAATGTAATTAAATAATATTTCCTTTTTGTTTATACCTGTGAGACCATTCCTATTCAAAGGTAATATGGAAAGTGATGGCATTATAAGAAACCATTATTCACACCTATTGTATATGACAGCTTTTTAAAATGTCTTTCCAGCTATTGTGGTACATATGCCCACTAATGTTTCATATGTTAATCTCTAATACGGTTTTCGCTCACCAACACTGGAACCTATGTCGCATTTTACGTGACTTTTTTTTGTTTTAATGAAAACCTTCAAACAACAAACCAACCCCCCACACACACCGGACACCCCATGACCTATTAACTTAATACAAAAGCACAGTTATGTTTATCTTAATATAATGAGGTTTAACCACCTAATAGGAACAGTTTTCTAAAATAGGCAGCTGCAAACACAGACTTTAATCTAAAATTGAGGTTATCCATACTAAGATGCATGTTATTTAAGTAAGTGCTTCTACTTGCGCTAACTGGTGTCAATTTTTTTCTTAAGTCCCTCCCAGATTTGAAAAGCAATTTGCATTCTTTCAGAAAACATTAACTTTTAGCCTTGAAGAAACCAGTGTTCTGGCATTTTATTGTCTCCTCCATGGAAACATAAGAGGAAACAAAATGCAGTTTTCAGCTGCAGTTTTCTAAAGATAAGCTTAAATTTTATTGGCAAAGAAACTTTTCAATGTTAAGTTGTCAATCTCGCCTTCATTCTTGCTGGATGGGTTGCGATCCTCTTTAGCTCGAGAACTCCTTTTACCAGCTCGAGGCAACCCTATATCCCATGATGCAAGGCGGAACTACCTCAGATCTCGCTTGCAGCTTAAAGAGGTCTCCTTTGCCAGCTGAGGTAAGTTTTTCTTGTTAAATAAGAAAAAGTTTAGTTAGGGTTTTAATTTCCCTTCAGTGTTAGGTTAGCCTGTATTAGTACAGCCCACCCTATTCCCTTCCTTTTAAACTTTTAAAATAGTTTTCAGTTAAAGTTTTAGTCAGGCCTAGTTCCCCAAGTTATTCCCTTCCTGTGTGTCTGTGTAGGGATTAAGTTGTGTGTTTGTGGGGACTGTTTGTGTATATCCTTTTAGGATGTCTAGGGAAGGCAAGGTCTCAGGCTTCAAGAAGTGTGACCAGTGCTGTCAAAAAATGTCCCTGACAGACGGTCACACTTCTTGTGTGTATTGCCTGGGGCCTTTGCACCTGCAGGACTCTTGTGCGTTGTGTCATGCCTTTAGCCAGAGAGTCCTGCAGGAAAGGAGGAACAAACTGATCCTCCGAGGTTTGTTAAAACCTGAAGGTTCTCCTCCTAAGCAAGGGGCAGGAAAACCTCTTAAACCACCGAAGGCTCAGGCTACAGTGTCCAAGCCTCCTCCGGTGGCTCCTGGAGCCGATGCTTCTTCTGCTAGAGTAGTGGGTTTACCCTGACTACTGTTGCCTTGTCGTCGGCTGGAGCCGACACTTTATCCAGCATCGGGCGAGATCCTCGGCTCCATCTATGGCTCCGGCCCGTAAGAGATCCCGGTCCCCTTCGATACTAAGTATTCACGGGTCTCCTCTTTTGTCGGCGATCTTCGAGATCTTCCAGGCTGTCTGACCACGATTTGGAGAGGGTGGTAAGCAGGCTGTTGAAGTCTCAGGCACTGGCCCAAATGCTCCATAGCCCGTCTCAACAGACTTGGCTACAGCCCCATTTCTTGAGATTCCTCCTCCGACTCCACACCAGAGATGGGCGGAGCTTCTTGGGACAGCGACTGTTTCGATACATCCGGCTCCGTCATCCTCGGCTCCGATCTCCTCCTTGAGACTTTCCTTGGAGGGATCCGGTCGTCGGGTTTCCACTGTCAGCGGCTAGTGGCATCGGACCCTTGTCTCCCTCCTCTCCTTGGAGCCGACTATTCTTGTTTCTTGGTGTGTTCAGGTCTCCGGGAGAGGAGCCTTTGAGGTGATGAGGAGTGTCCTGGCCTCTGAGCCTGGTCAACGGTCTATCCCTCTAGCTCCTCCCTCATCAGTGCCTGCAGATGCCTCTTGGCAGCCTCTTGCTCCCAGGCCCAGGGATCCACCACCCCAGGTTTCCCCACTGGGAATTTCCTCCTCTTGCGAGGTTTCTCCTGACCCTGCAGGGGAACCGCCTCGGAAGAGGACGTAAGAGGAAACACACAGACTCCTGAGTCTACTACATCTGATACCGACTTAGATGAGTCGGAGGGTTCCCTCTGAGGATGTCTCATTTTCAGACATCCTTGAGCTCCTCAGAGGGAATTGGCTCCATTGACCCCTCCGAGGATGAGTCGGTATACCTGGAGGCTTTTGGATCCCGACCCTCCACCTCCTGGGTGTCTCCCACTCATGCAGGTAGTGGCTCGGAGGGCAGATTCTGTGGAACCTGTCCCTAGGAGACCATCCAAGTTCATCACGGCCCCTTCGGACAAACAGTTCCTGTCCAAAGGTGTTTCTGTGGATGCTATGGTGGCGGCGGCCACTAAGAAGGAACTGGCGGATCCTTCAGTACCTGTCCATCCTCCTAATAAGGATTCTAGGACCATGGACAGGTATGGAAAGCGGATGTTTTCTTCAGCGACCTTTGCAATTGAATTACCTTTGTCACTTCACCAGGCTTCAAGAGATATTCTCAAGGAACTGGGAGAAGTAGTCCAGGATCCTTCAGCTGCTGGGGCTCAGGAAAAGATTGCCTCTCAGCTAGCTATCCTGAATTCGATATCTAACTCCTCCATGCTCATATCTTATGCAGCCGATGGAGGCACAGGTGTTGCTCTTAGGCGCCAAGCCTGGATGCGGCTGTGTAATTTTCGGACCCCTTCTTCACCAACACCCCTTTGACGGTTCGGCTTTGTTCGGA
The DNA here is from genome assembly GCF_019279795.1 of Protopterus annectens. Taxonomy (NCBI): domain Eukaryota; kingdom Metazoa; phylum Chordata; order Ceratodontiformes; family Protopteridae; genus Protopterus; species Protopterus annectens. The sequence goes on from NC_056742.1 coordinate 290,749,401, forward strand.
CCTCAGGTGAAGGATACTTTGACCAGATGTGAACAAGACGGTAAAACTCTTTCTGCCGTTGGAGTCCAGTTTTCCACTCCTTCTAGACCATATCCCAAGGGTCAGAAAGCCCAAGGAGCTACACCGGACACACGTGGTCAGTTTACCCCTAGAGGCAGAGGGGTAACAATACCTAGAGGCAGGGGTCCTCAGAACCAGGGCAACAGGGAGCCTCTTCCTGAGAAGCCCTTTCAGCATCCCTGAGGTGTTGCCCGACTGTCCACCCTTGGAGGCAGTCGGGCTGTACCCAGTAGCCTGGCAATCCCTATCACAAGAGAAGTGGGTACAGTCGATTATATCCGAGGGTTACAAAATCCCCTTCGAAAGGTTTCCCGTACCTTTACAATCCCTTCCAGACATCTCACCCGGTCAAAGGGATTTGGCAAAACAGGAAGTTTCAAGACTCCTGGAAAAAAGAGCCATCCAAACAGTGCCGGCAGACCAAGTAGGATCCGGCTTCTACTCAAGATTCTTTTTGGTCCCCAAAAGGACGGAGATTGGAGACCAATACTAGACCTAAGCAGACTAAACAAGTCTGTCAAAAAGGCAAGATTCCGGATGGTCACGCTGCAATCCATTCTGCCTTTTCTGGGCAAGGACAACTGGATGTGCTCGATAGACCTTCAGGATATCATATAAAGATTCCAGAAGGTTTCTCCGCTCGGCTGGGAGCCAGTCATTACCAATTCAGAGCACTGCCCTTTGGCCTCACTTCAGCCCCCAGAGTGTTCACCAAATGCATGGCGGTGGTCACAGCTCACCTGAGACGTCGAGGATTCCAAGTGTTTCCTTATTTGGACGACTGGCTCCTCTCCGCCACCTCCAAGGATCAGCTTCTTGGTCCAGAGACTACACCTTACACCTTTGCAAGAGTCTAGGAATTTCGTGAATTTAAAATCCTCTCTGTTGCCTTGCCAATCTATCACCTTTATAGGCGCAGAGTTAGATACCGTCAACATGTTAGCCAGACTAACAAATCAAAGGATTCTGGACATCCAGAAATTTGTTCAGCTTCTGTTACAAAGCAGCAAGGTCAAAGCCAGGTTTGTCTTGAAGGTTCTAGGCCTAATGGCTGCAGCCATTGTTCTTCTTCCATTAGCTCGCTTCCACATGCGTCTCCTGCAGTGGATGTTGTTCACGCAGTGGTTCTGCCCATGAGACATGAGATCTTAGTGACACAGTCTTGCAGGGCTCATCTCGATGGTGGGTATCTTCCCTCTTCTTCATCAGGGCCGACCATTTGTTCCCTCCTCCAGTTGCCACAGTCACCACGGATGCCTCTCTGATCGGGTGGGGGGGGCATTATCAGGGCAGGATGGTCCACGGGACGTGGCAACCCATAGAATACCACCTGCACATAAATGTCCTGGAGATGAGAGCAGTGCACTTTCTTCCCACAGGGACTCTTGCAGTACAGACGGACAATATGACCGTGGTCTGGTACAGCAACAAACAGGGCGGAACCAGGTCCTATCCCAGCTCTCAGACTTTGGCAATGGGCGATCTCTTCTCAGCGGTTTCTGATACAGGTCCAACCTATTGGACAGGCTAAGCAGATCTATTCTGATGCCTCACGGTGGTCTCTCAATCAGTCTGTAGTGGATCAGATTTTTCTGAAGTGGGGCACCCTTGTTGCGATCCCCTCAAAACAGCAAGTGCCCAGATTACTTCACACTATTTCCTCTTCCAGGCCAACCCTTGAGAGACTCTCTAACCCAGGACTGGCCTCGGGGACTTCTTTATGCTTTTCCTCCCTTTCCATTGATTCCACAAGTCATTCAGAAAGCCACCGTTTTGAGAGCCAAATTGATCCTCATTGCTCCATATTGGCCTCGACAAAGTTGGTTTCCGTCTCTACATCATCACCTTCTGGTGCAGCCCTGGCATCTGGACCCAGTTCCGGATCTTTTGATCCACCAGTCGGGTCAGCAGCACCGAGCCATTCATTCTCTCAACCTCACTGCTTGGTTGCTCCACTTCCTTCCCTAGCCAGGCTACCAATGATTTCTGACTCAGTCAGAGACATTTTAGTGTCTTCTTTAAAGTCGTCCACTAGAACTGTTTATGCTAGCAAGTGGCTATTTGGGAAACGCCAGAAATATTGAGCCTTTCACCGCTCCTATACATTCTGTTTTGGATTTGGAGGTTTTTCATTCAGGATCGTCATCATCTACAGTCAAAGTACAAATGGCTGCTATTTCCAAATTTCATGTTGGCTTGCAGGACAATAACATCATGTCTCATAAGTTATGCAAAGCCTTTTTGAGAGGAGTTTTTCTCCTAAAACCGCCTGTGAAACATCCTCCTCCGCAATGGGATCTGAACTTAATGTTGGCATCCCTAATTCTACCTCCTTCGAACCGTCTGCTCGTGTTCTTTAAAGTTGTTGACATGGAAAACTATATTTTTGCTGGCTGTTACCTCTGCAAGAAGAGTTTCTGAGATTCAGGCCCTCATTCGTTCACCTTATCTGGTGTTTCATAAGGATAGGGTTTCTCAGAACTAACCCTTCCTTTCTTCCCAAGGTTGTATCTCAAGCCAATATTAACCAATCTATTGATCTACCAGTTTTCTTTCCTAACTATTCTGACAGAGCTGAACAGAAGCTACATTTTTGGATGTTCACCAGCTCAGGTACTATTTACATAGGACTAAACAAGTTAGAAAATCAGACCAATTGTTTGTCTCCTATGCAGGAAACAGGTTGGGTCTTCCAGTATCTAAAGTGACCTTATCTAGATGGTTGACTTCCACCATTTCCTATGTGTACTCTCTAAGGGGCAAACAACTATCTTCTAAGCCAAAAGCACATTCGACCAGGAGTCTATCCACTTCTGTAGCCTTTCAGGATAGACTTCCCATTGACACTATTTGTGCAGCAGCTACTTGGGCCACGCCTCATACCTTTGTGTCTCATTACAAGTTGGATTTGGCCTCCAGAGATAGGGCCAGTTTTGGTTCCACTGTTCTCAAGAGTCTGTTCCATTGAGTCAGATACAGGTGCTAGGGGCGGTCCCATCCAGCAAGAATGATTGACAACTTAACATTTAGAAGTTATGTACCTACCATAACGTTCCATGTTAGTTGTCTTCTTCCTCCCTCCTTCCCCTGGCCTGGACAGATCTTGAGAGTTCCTATTAGATTGCTTCCTCTGGAGCATTGTTATGAGGACTTCTTTTAGGAACCATGGTTCCTAATTATATTAGGATAAGTCTTTATGCATCATGGGATATAGGGTTGCCTCGAGCTGGTAAAAGGAGTTCTCACCCATCCAGCAAGAAAGAAGGCGAGAGAAGACAACTAACATGGAACGTTATGGTAGGTACATAACTTCTAATTATATTCACTGAAAAATGTTCTCTTGTTTACTTGTTTCCACTTAAAACTTTTTTAAGCTAAATCAAAGGATTTTAATCCAGACATGTACAGCTACCTTTTTCCTTCCGCTTCCTCTCCTTTTGGTCTCCTTTCAAACATGACATGAAGTGATACAAATGCCTTTTAGATACCCAGAGTTTAACAAAGTCAAAGTTCACTCTTTCCACTTTTTCTTATACAGCAGTATTTCACAAATGTGATTGGTGCTTTGCAATCTCACATTTATTCGCCAATTTCTGTATTGCTGGTAGTCTTCCTGTTCATCTGCATCTCACAACTCCAGATTCCACTTCAATTCCAGGGTACTCCTGATTGTTTTAGTAATCTCCTGTGCTTTTCTCTCGCTCGTATTTTCCTTTGGAATAGTGGAGAAGGATTCACTGGGAAAGTCTGTCCATGTGCTTTATTATCAGAGGAATGATAAGCAGTGTCCTTGTCTGCTTGATGGCTCTTTTTTGACAAACAGTTCTGCATCAAAAGTTTTGATATTCCAGGAGAAAATATAGTGAAAGGCTGGATACAGCAGCTTGCATCTCCCACCTCCCTCTCAGCATTCCCTGATTGGGGTAATAAATGATGTGAAGTTGTTCAATCTCGCCATTCATTCTTACAAATGGGTTTGGAGCCAATCCCTGAGCTCCGAGTCAGTCGCTTTCACAATCTTGAGTTTTTCTAGTAGCTCGAGGCCAAGTCCCTATCCCTTGATGCTCTCTGCTCACCTTAGATCTAGTTTGCTGCTGCAACAGATTGGAGATAGAGTGGAGCTCAGGCCAGTATTTTCTAAATTTATCCTTTATATTACTATAGGAATATGTTCAGAAAGTGTGTATTTTGGTCCTAGTTAACCTAGACTAGTATTTAGTCATTTTCTTTAATTATTTTCTGACGAATATTTTCGTTTTTAGAATGGCTGCTCTTAGGCCTTTCATTGGTTGTGTTTTAGTTAGTCCCTGACTCCTTTTAGAGTGTTAACTCTTTATAACTGTATCTTCTTAGTGAGAGTATTCTGTATAGCTGAATCTTTAACTGTTATAGCTTTAACTGTTTATCTTAGAGTGTGGTGTTAGCCTAGCCAGTGTGTTTGTCTAGGCTATTTTATATATATATATATATATATATATATATATATATATATATAAATCAGATCTATAGTTGACACAAGTCAGAGTTCAAGAAATGCCCTAAGTGCAGACAAAAAATGCCCATTACTGATTTAAATGTGAGTTGTCTGCCTAGTACTAATCACAATTCTAAAAATGAATTAACACTGAGAACAACATATAATCCACCCCTTCACCCTCAATTAAAAAATTTAGAACAAATTCTTGAAAAAGAAATTAGAAATGAACAATATAGTTACAGGGCTCATAAAGACAATCTAAGTAAGGAAGAGAAAAACTGTTTAGAAAACCATAGAAAGAACACTACTATAAGAGTGATGAAGCCTGACAAAGGGGGAGGGGTGGTTATTATGGATACTATACAGTATGAAAGCAAGATGAACAATATTCTTTGGGAAGAAGGGAAATATTCCTTTGTTTCCAAAAACGAAGTAAATATAGCCTATAATAAAATAGATTCCAATTTATTTGACATGATACAAGAACTGATCGATTATAATACCTACAAATATTTGAAAATGGAAAAACCAAGAATTCCTTCATTATTTGGAATCCCAATAATACCTACAAATATTTGAAAATGGAAAAACCAAGAATTCCTTCATTATTTGGAATCCCAAAGATTCATAAGAATGAAACCGACCCACCTTTTAGACCTATAGTTTCTGCTGAGGGGTCTAAGACCCATCCCTTGGCAAAATATTTAGATACTAAACTAAAAAATATTTGGATGGGGAAAACTTTTGTTCTAAAGGATTCCTGGGATTCATTGAAAAATCTCACACCAGATTTATATGATGAGAAATTAATTTTTGTAACCATAGATATTATAGATTTATTTTCCTCCATTCCCTGGGTTGAAGGAATGAAGATGTTTGAGGACATTATATATCAGGAAAACAGTTTGCCTTTAAAAGACAAACATGGTTAATGGACATAGTACTGCGAAACAACTTTTTATATTTCAAAGGTGAATGCTATCCGCAGAAACAGGGTGTAGCTATGGGGGCAGCATGTGCCCCCACTTTCGCCAATATTGTTCTTACTAAATGGGAAGAAGATAATATAAATACAACAGAATTTAAACAGTATTGGAAATTGTATCGCAGATTTTTAGACGACATAATTTTATGGAATGGGGGAAGGGATAAACTTAATGAGTTTCTTGAATGGTTAAATAAAACATGTTCATTTCTGAGGTTTACCCATAACATTACAGAAAACAGGGTTGAATATTTGGATGTTGAGATATATAAATGGAATCACAAACTAGAAACAAATTTAGGAAGAAAACATTCTGTAATTAATTCTTACATTTCAACAGTGCACACCCCCTACACTGCAAGAGGAATATTGTAAAAGGGCATTTTATTAGGGGGAGTCGAATGACTAGCAGAAATGAAGATTTTGAGGAAGAATGCAATCTTTTAGAATCCATGTTTAAAGAGAGAGGTTACCCGTCCAAGTTTGTTAAAGACATCAAGGAAGAAGTTTTAAAAGGTAGAAGGGATAGGTTTAAACCTATAATATTAACAAATGATTTAAATGGATCGACACTTTTACAGAAAGACAATAGTAGTTTGAATTTTGAAAAAACTTTAGTGTTAGAATACAATGGGATTAACAATATAACAAAGAAAAACTTTTTAAAGGAATGGGAACGTTTTACGGCCATTACAGACATAGAAAAAATACCCAAAGGTCCGCAGAAAGTTGCATACAAAAACTCAAGTAATTTGAGGTTATTACTAGAAAATAAATCCAAAAAAGTGGTTAGGAACAAAGTGGGGACCCTACATATGTGGTAGGTGTAACCAATGTCAATATATAATAAATACAGACAAATTTTACTTGGAAAGTAGAAAAAATGGGTGGTTGGTAAAGAATATTATAATTGTGATTCAAAAGGGCTTATTTATTTAGCAGTTTGTACAGTTTGTAAATCCTTCTATACAGGTAAAACTGAGAGAAAACTCAAAAGAAGGATTTACGAACACTATTATGAAATTTCTTCTAAAAAAGACACTAACGCACTTTATAAGCACTCCACCTTATGTTCAGAAGCTAAATTCACTTTTTTGGTTTTAGAACAAGTAAAATGGGATGGCAGGGGTGGACCATGGGAGGAGAGAATTGAGTTTAGAGAATTGTGGTGGCAACTCACTCTAGATGCGGGTAATGAGCCAGGTTTAAATGAGTATATATCCATCTTATCCATACTAAAGTTGAGATCTGCCAAATTATAATAGACCACCCACCCACCCCTGGTAAATGATGGAGGGTAAACAGAATAGTTCACAAATATTTGTTTCATGTTTTCATGTTTTTTTAAAAAAAAAAAACAATTTTTAAAAAAATATTTTTTTAGCAAACAACAACATATATATCTTTTAAGAAACAATATTCATTTCATAAGTAAAACACTATATATTTATCTACATTTTTTAAGATTTTTTAAGAAAATTTATTTATATAATACATAGGTTTACAATATTAAAACTATCTAATAGGTAACACTATACATTTTAAGGATTCCCAGAGAAGGTCAATTTAAGTGATAAAAGTTAGGTTTTAAGTATCGATTTTCGTCCAGAGACAGATTTCATTTAATAAATAACACTAGGGAATTTGTAACAAGAGACTACCATTCAAGAGGTATGTTTTAAGGAAGTGAACTGTAATTAATTATTCATGATTCTGATACAAAGTAGGCAATACATTGGCTACTTTAAATTAATTGGGGAAAAAAATGATTGGTTTTAGATAGAATAATTAAGTTATGTATGATATATATACATGACTGTTTTTGAAAATGTGTATCTGATGAAGTCATTTCGAATTGTGAGACGAAAACGTACTGTGTAAAGTGGAGATGTTAATGTGGTTTGATTTTTGGAATAAACAGTTTTCAGTCCGTTGGTTTCCAGTCTTTTGACTTTGGTTATTTGTGTTTTAGTTAGTCCCTGACTCCTTTTAGAGTGTTAACTCTTTATAACTGTATCTTCTTAGTGTGAGAGTATTCTGTATAGCTGAATCTTTAACCGTTATAGCTTTAACTGTTTATCTTAGAGTGTGGTGTTAGCCTAGCCAGTGTGTTTGTCTAGACTATTTTATATATATATATATATATATATATATATATATATATCTATATCAAATCTATAGTTGACACAAGTCAGAGTTCAAGAAATGCCCTAAGTGCAGACAAAAAATGCCCATTACTGATTTAAATGCTAGTTGTGTGTACTGTCTGGGTGCAGTGCATCTTCTGGAGGGACTGTTCCATTTGTCATTCGTTCAGCAGCTGGGTCTTGTTAGAATGCAGGAGAAAATTAATGGATAGAGGTTTGTTGAAACCTGAATTTCAGAAATTACTTGATAAGGCTGACCAGACTTCCAAATCTTCCAAGGGATCGAAGTCTTCGAAAGCTTCTTCTGAGCTGAAGTCTTCTGCTCTGAAATTGGCTGAGAAGGTGCGGTTGCTGGTCCCACAGTCCTCGGAACCGAGCAAATGTTTCGGAGCCGGTCCCCGGTATTAGAGACAGTCTCAGAAGTTTAGAAATCACCATTCTTACAATTGGTGGCTTCATCTGTCCCTTCGACTCATTCTTCGAGGAGCCTCTCCAGTGTGGATGTGGACAGAGTGGTGCAGAGGCTCCTCCAGAACCTGGCATTAACCAAATTGCTGTCTGCTCCGGCCCAAACGGTCTCTGAGCCGAAGATGTCCTTGCCTACTGTGTCTGCTCCTCTGAGCCGAGCAGGGCCTTTGGAGCCAGAGGGGGTATAACTAACCATGGAACCCTCGGAGCCAAGGCCTATTCCAGTGCCATCAGCTCCAACTCGGGCTATTTCGATCCCTTTAGAGGAGTCTGGGAGCCAACACTCTTCGGTTAGCTCTGGTGGTGGGGGAGGGGGGGGAGTCGAACTGATGGGTCGGTTCCGACCCTTCCTCTTAGATCTTCGGCACGGATGAGCTCGGCTCCTTCCTCTGGTTGGGGGATCACTGTTTCAGGTTATCTTCTGAACCGGCTGCTTCCTCGTATCGGAGCAGTGAGTCTTTCGATGCCATGAGGAGAGTTATGTCTTCAATGACACCCACTTCATCAAGGCCTACTTCCTCATCCCTGAAAGTGCTGCGTTCTACCTCTGCATCACAGGTCCCCTTAAGCATCGAGACCCAGAGCCTCAGGTTGCCCCATTGGGTTACCCATGTTCTACTGAGACCTCACCAGAAGCTCCCACTGATGAGGTTCCCAGGAAGAAGCTTTGCAAGAGGAGGCATTTAGACTCCCCGCAAGAGTCTGTCACATCAGACACTGACTTAGAGGAGTCAGAAGGGTCCCCACGGTCACCCTCGGAGGATATCTCTGTTGCTGATATCCTAGAGATCCTAAGACCGAGGGGTGGCTGGCAGTCTGTTAACCCTACTGATGAGTCTGTGCTTCTGAAGGCCTTTGGGTCTCAACCCTACATCTCGTGGGTGACTCCACCCTTTGATGAATTAATGGATTTAGTTGCTCTAAGGGCATGTGAGTCTCCTGATACTGTGGAACCTGTCCCTCAGAGGCCCAACAAGTTTGTTACCACACCACAGGACAAAATGTTTCTTACCAAAAGAGTGCCGGTTGATGCCATGGTGGTGGCGGCCACCAAGAAAGAGATGTCTGAAACCTCTTCTGCTGTCCATTCTCCAAATAGAGATGCCAGGATTATGGACAGGTATGGGAAACGCATTTTTAGCTCAGCGGCTTTTGCTCTACGATCACTCAACTATTTGGCACACTTTACCAGGCTTCAGAGAGATCTCCTTATAGAGCTTGGCGATACTCTACAGAGTACCGCAGCTGAGGGCGTTCCTGATAAGCTCACTACCCTTAATTCTATAGTTAACTCATCCATGTGTCTTGTTTCTTATGCAGCTGATGGCACGAGTCTGGCAGTGGGTTCAGGAATAGCTCTTTGGAGACATTCCTGGATGCGTTTATGCTCCTTTGCGGAAGCCTTCAAGTCTTCCTTTGTTAATATCCCATTTGATGACTTGTCCCTTTTCGGGCCTAAAGTCAAGGAGACCCTCACTAGGTGTGAACAAGATGGAAAGACTCTATCTGCCTTAGGAGTCTGTCCTTCCACCCCAACTAGACCTTCCCCCAAAGGGCAAAAGGGAGGAGAAATGTGGTTCCGCAAGTCCCAAGGAGCCTTTCAGAACACACGCAGTGAAGCCCCCTCCAGAGGCAGAGAATGGGGCAATAATGAAAGATGCCGCCCAGGTGGCAGAGGGGGTCCGCAAAACCAGGGTGACAGATCAGTTTTTTGGCAAGCCCTACCAGCGCTCCTGAAAGGAGGCCAGACTGTCCTGCTCTGGAGGCAGTTGGGGGTCGCTTGTCTTTGTATCCAGATGCCTGGCTAAAAATTACAAAAGACTCTTGTGTATAAAGCATTATTTCCAGAGGATATGTCATTCCCTTCACAGAACCACCCTCCGTACCAAAGAAAATCCCAGATGTTCCACCCAGTCTCAGGGATCAAGCAACCACAGAGATTCAAAACTTGCTAGAAAATTATCATTATCCATATCATTGCTGGAGCCTTCCTGTGTCCTGACAGAGTGCTCTTCAAACTATCTGGAGATATACAGAGCTAAGTATATTTTTCTGGCACTTCAGAGTTGTGTACTGTTAATTGTTACTTGACTAATTTTATATCATTGCTGGCTGACTTCAGAATTGTGCTCAGTTATTTTTACTTCACTGTATAGTTTTTCAGATCTCTGCTGAAGGTGTTGGTTTGAATTCTTTTTACTGCTGTTTTAGCTACTTTTCTGTATTAAAAAAAAAATCTAAGCCTGTTTCCTACCTTTCCTGTAACTAGTGTAGTCCAGATTCAAATTTGCTGTATCCAGGACTGTATGTAAGTTTCTGAGCCCCCCAAGCTTTCTGTGTTGGAGGGAAGCCTTCTAGCTTATCAGTGGGAGTGGTAAGCACTAGGTAACCTATCTACCACATAAGGAGTGGTTCTGGCCCAGAAATTATAGATCTACCTCCCCGGCATCATCAAGGCATCTTCTGTGCTCAGCCAGGGATTACTTTCTTCCACTAGCACCAAGGCTGGGCATCACGATCAAACTGGGAAAATCTTTTCTGAGAATCCCACTCAAATTAGAGACTAGACACCAGATCAATCCAGATCAATGCGTCCCTTCACCGTATCGCCAGCCTGAAGTGTCATGTGACAGCGATCCTGCAACCATCTCCAACTGCAACGGTCCTACCAGCCCCTGGTTCCTATGGGCAGCTATATCCCGCTTCTCATTCATGCCATTTTCATGCAGTTCTTCAATGGTTCTTCAATGGACCCTTTTCCCCTCTTTGTTCGGGGTCAAGGCCATTTTAGTGGCTGCTCATAAACCTTCCACCAGACAGGTTATAGTAATGTAAGAGGAAGAGATTCTCTATGGTACAGAGAACTTTGGACTTTTCTCAGCTCCTATGTCATGTCGGTGCTGGATTTTCTAACAGACCTCTTTCATCCGAGGCTAGTTCAAAACATTTCTCAAAGGGAGTTTTTTGTTAAGGCCTCCAGTCAAGGAGGTTGTACCCTTGGGACTTGTTGTCTTTCCTCTGCAGGGCCTTGCTCCTCCCTTTCTGACCTGCCTCTTCTTCTGATTTAAAATACCTTTCCTGGAAGACTGCCTTTCTGGTAGCTATCACTTCAGCCAGAAGAAGGGTGTCTGAGCTTCAGGCTCTGTGTGTCGTGTATCTTTTCTTTTCTTCCTGATGATAAGAGTGTGCCTCAGGACCAATCCATTTTTTCTTCCGCCTTCTTCTGAATCCCAGTCAATCAATTTCTCAAACAAAGGAGAATACAAATGCATTTCCTTGGATGTTCATAGACATTACATTTTTTTATTTAACAGACAGAGCTGGCACAGGAATCAGATCAGCTGTTTGTCTCTCCTTTAACTAAATTTGCTCTGGGTAAAGCAGTATCTAAAAAGTCACTCCTATCTAATGCTAATTGTATTCTGCGGGCATATGACACTTTCGGCGCAGACCTGCTCCTCAGAGGAGGCGGCTCATTCTACTAGGGGCAGTTTCTCGTCAGCCAGCCTTTGCCGTCCCGTTTCATTGGATGATGATATCTACGCGCTACCACTACTTCAGCCTCATACTTTTATTTTATTACAAGGTGGATGTTGTTTCTAGAGAGGAAGAGCATCCTTTGGCTCAGGTGCTCCGGAACATCCCCTTCCCCATGACCCCAACCATCTGGCTAGGGTAGCTGTCAGGTCCCCAGATTAATATGATGACGAAGCTGAAGTCCTTACTTCAGATTTAGAAGTATCTTACTCACCACCATGTTCAGTGACTATTTATGCTGATTTAGTGTACTGTTGTCAGTATTTTGAGGCAAAACTCAATCTGAGGTCAGTCAGCTTGGCAAAGAGATTATGGGTAAGAGGGAGAGCTAGGGGCTCGGGGCCTAAGCTTTTAATTGCGATCCGGATCCGAGATCCGGATCCGATCACAGGTTGCATGCATCAGAAGTCACCTACTCAGATGGAACGGAATGGTGAGGTGACATAAAATTATTGGCCATTTGAGCAGTTTTTCCATCTCTCTCAACTTTCTGATTTAAAAGCCCGGATTTGCACTTGTTTCCCCCCTTTCTTGTAACTAGTTTAGTCCAGATACAGATTCTTAGTTTTCACACTTGAATTTGTTTTTGTGATCAGCACTTGTTCAGAACTTGTTGCAAGCACTAAATAATCTACTAATTACTACAGCACACAACCTTCCTCATTACCTAGAGGAAAACAGTTTTGGTACTTACTTTCCTCACTTGCTTAGAGAAAAAATGCTCTTGTCCTCACTCTCCTCACTTATCTAGAGGAAAATACTAATAATGGACTGTGGGTCGCCTGCCAGCAGGATAACCCAAGTGTAATGACTGCAACAGTGAAACACGATGAACATAGTGCAGTTGTGTACCTACCATAAATGTAGATGTTTGAGTGTATTCACTGTTGCAGTCTCCTGTCTATCTGATGAATCTGGGCATCTTGGGGCAATGTAGAAATTGCCTCATGTACACAGACAACCCTCTCCTCCTACCACCCAACACTACAACCTGTGAGAGATGCACTTATGTAGCCAAACTGGAGGTAAAGCTCTCTCCAACCAAGACTGAACTTGACAGTCAAGAGGAGAAGGTAAACACTTGCACCACACCACACTCATCACATAGTCTCACTAAATCTTCACCTCCAAAATCCGCACATAGAAACACAAAAACATTCGCGGAGGCTCTCAATAATAATCTGCTCTAGCAGCAGAGACCTCCAAAGCAGAAATGCAAGCAACCTCCACCCCCCCCAACACAACTGAAATGACACATAGCCCGCAGACTCAGTGTGCCACTCAACCACAGCCAATAAGGCAAAACAACGTACCCAATACACTAGTCATAGGTGACTCTATAGGCAGGCACACTGATGTCCCACTCACCAGGCTAAAAAAGGAGGTTATTGTCTGCTGCCTGTCTGGTGCCAGGATCCGCCACATAACCCACGCATTCAGGTCACTCCACAAAAAGTACAAATATGACTCTGTCATTGTCCATGTTGGTGAGACCAACCTGAGAGACCAACCTGAGAAGTACCTCCCTGGACTACATGAAAAGAGACATGGAAGAGCTCTCCAGTCTTGTAGCCCAGGCAAGTATGACCCTAGCCCTGAGTAGCATTCTGCCATCACCTAGAATGATACTGCAGTACAAGGACAAAATGATTGACTTCAATTGGCTAAGCTTCTGGTGTCATTCTAAAGGGATCCAGTATCTGCCTGGGATGACATGGTCGACAGACCACGATGCTTTGCCAGAGATGGCCTGCACCTGTCACCCCTGGGATTCCGGATACTGGTTAAGGTCCTTGCCGCCCCCATAGTGCCTTTTTTAGGCAAGGTTCAAATGACAAATTTACCACCGTAACAGGAACAGGCAAGTAAAAACTGAGGGTGTGCTACTCAATGTTAGAAGTCTAAATCTCAAAGTGCACTCACTCGAGGCACTCCTTAAAATGGAGAACATCGATATCTGTGCAGTAACTGAGACCTGGTTCAAGGCTCCAGAGAGCACCCCTGCACTACCAGGCTATAACTCATACCACACTTTTCGGCCATGTAACCTGGACTGGAACACCAAAGGCGGAGGCATGTCCATATTCATTAAGGATATCCATGTCTCCAGGCTAGTTGCTCAGCATAATGCAGCCGAGGTTATCCAAGTGTATCTAACTCTGGGCAAAACTGCATTCCAAATTGTAGCGTGCTACAGATCCCCCACCATGCCCCAGGATTCCCACTCCTCTTCTTGATGTACTGGAAAATATTAGGCTTCAACCAAACACCCTAATGGGCGATTTCAGCTACCCCACCATTAACTGGGAAAGCTACTCATGTACAAACTCCTTCACTCAACGCTTTCGGGAATTCATAAACTCCAATGCTCTGGATCAACTTATCCACCCCCCCCCCCCAGGGGCAGCAATATCCTAGGTCTAGTCATTACCAACATGAGTAACCACACCTGAAGTTAATGCCTCATTGGTCTGATCCGACCTTAAGCTAATTACCCTAGATATCCACATCCTGCCCCCACCCCCATTAAGGAAACCACGGTAAAAAAATTTCTCCAAAGCCAAATGCTTCTTAAGACAGAAGTGGTGAACTTCATGACACCCATGCAGATGGACAGTACAGTTACAACTACTGAATCCTACACAATTGCACTTTATAAGCACTTAAACAAGTGCATGGATCGTGCTATCTTCCAAAAAAAGGAAGCCAATCTGGTGGTCCCCTGCCATAAACAAACTGTACAACAGAAGGAAGAAACTGTTGCAAAAGAGAGTAAAATTCCATGAGTGGAGGAGCTCCCTGGTCAGCCTCAGTAAGAAGCTGCGATCCCTGATAAAATATTCCAAAGCTAGTTGAGAAATCCTTCTCTCCAAGTGAACTCTCAACTCTTACTTCCTCGCTTCTTTTTAAAAAACACCTAAAAGAATATCTTAAAATACACTGGCTCTGTCCTTGCACTAACCTGGACTGATACCTCCACTGCCCCCCTTTCTACTCCCTGTACTTCTCTACTCTATTGTTCCCTACTGCTTTACTCTACTGTTCTATGTTCACTACCTATTAACTCCTAAGGTAACCTAATGAGACTTTTCCTTCTAGTATATTAAAAAATATTAACTCTTTTTTTCTTTGACTTTCTCTCATATGTTGCTTTTTCTCAAATTTTAATCTCACCTTAGACCTACTGTTAGACTTTGTGCAATTGTATACTCTTATACAATCGAAACAATGTATAACATTCTCTTGTTACTACTGTATATATTCTATGTTTTGTTTACTACTTATACAATCGAAACAATGTATACCATTCTCATGGTACTATTGTATATATTCTATGTTGTGATACTACCTATGTTTATGCTTGGAGCTTTTCTCCCCGGGCCTCTACTGAAAATGGACATATATCCAGTTAGACTAGCCCGGTCAACAAATGTAAAATAAATAAATAAAACAAAATCGCCACGGATTCTAAAGACAACCACAAAGCATTCTATAGCTATGTCAAGAATCTCAATGGCTCGGATCTGCTCTGAGTTACGGCACAATGGCAGTAAATATACAGACCCAACTGATATTGCCAAATTCCTGGCAGATAGGTTCAATGCTAACTTTACCCCCTCTCACCCCCTAAAGAGCCCATCTCTATACCGGAAGAACGGAAAGTTCCTGTAATCATGGCTGCACAGGTAAAAACCACACACTCCAAAGTCAAGAACACAGCATCCATGGGACCAGACAACATCCCAGGCTGCATTCTACATGAACTACAGAACGAAATGGCACCCCACCTAAGTACCATGTTCAATCATAGCCTCACCTCAGGCCTTGTGCCCACTGAATGATGCTCCGCGACCGTTATCCCACTCCACAAGGGGGGAGCCACCACATACCCCGGGAACTACCACCCCATTAGCCTGACGAGCCTGGTCTGCAAGGCCAAGGAACATATCATCATGGAACTTATAAACAAAGACACTGGTAATCTCTAAACTCTGGACCCCACCCAGTTTGGGTTTGTAAAAGGCAGATCATGTCTCCTAAACCTGATAGACTTCTTTGAAGCAGTCACCAAAGCCGTAGACGAGGGTAAGGTGGTTCACACAGCCTATCTAGATCTTGCCAAGGCTTTTGACACCATCCCCCACTCTGGAATTCTAGATAAACTCATTAAACTAGGTATAAATCCCTATGTCACAAGATGGGTTGCCAACTGGCTCTCACTGACAGAACCCACACTGTGAAAGTAGCAGACTCCATATCCGACTTCAGACAAGTGGAGTACCACAGGGTTCAGTCCTGGGTCTTCTCCTGTTTGGTATCTATGTCTCTGAAGTACAGGCTAACACAGAAGGTCTATGGCTAACGAAATTCACAGATGACTGCAAACAAGGAGCCATAATCTAAACTCCAAACGATGTGGGCATCTTACAAAAGGGCCTCACTGAAACAGATGCCTGATGTCAAAGCCATGGCCTCAAGCTCAATGCCAAAAAATGTATTGTCATCCCCTTTGGTAAAAACTCTGTACCCATGAACTACAACATAGGCAAAAGTATACTTAACACTGACACAGGTGCACAGTAGTCTCTCCTTTGATAATCACATTGCCACAGTAGTTAGGAAATCCTATGTGGCACACCTCGTCACAAAAGGTTTTTCATCCAGAAAAAGAGGTCATTGTTCCCCTGTACTCATCACTCATTAGACCCATTATAGAGTACAACGCCCCTTTTGGTATGTACCTCACAAGACATCTACAACAAATAGGAAAGGCAGCAGAAATACCTCACAAAGAGGATTACTGGCCACAGACAGATGCCCTACGCAGACAGTCTCAAAAAAACTCCAGCTTTACTCCATCGCATATCGCCTACTCAGAGGTGATCTCTGCCTAACATACAAAGCTGTGTCAAACCCAGAGCTGTTGGACATGCTCCACTTAAAGAAGTCCCAATCCCTCCGAGCTTCACGCTCTAGGGACCTAAACCTTGTCACCACAATAAACAGAACATGCTAGAGGGATAGATTCCTGTTACACACCCTTTTTCAATACTAATACAAGGTCCATTAAAATACATCAGTTTAAATAGGAGTCATTAGCAGTCACATGACATGCAGCCTAAATATCATATGACTGTTATAAAAATAATAAAAAATAAAAATAACAAATGTATAAAGCTTACATGTTGTTACTTAACAGTATATAAGAGATATATCAAAAATTATACACATACACATATTAATCAACGTAACCTACTGCGTTGTATTTTAACTAAAATTGGTTTCAATGTAACAGCAGAATTCAAACCAGGTGTGCTGTCAGCTGACAACCTTAGTACCCGAAAGCTTTGCTGTTATAAAGGTTTTTTTCTGCTCAATGTTTGTGTTTGTTGGATTTTTGGATACAGCGCTTCAACTTTGTGGTGGGATAGATTCCTGTCTCAGGGACTTCCCATACTCTGGAATAAACTACCTATCTATATCAAACAAAGCTCCTCATTATTACTCTTCAAGAAAATTCTTGATGATTGGATGGGAAATAGGAAATTCACCCCGGGGATCACTTCTGTGACTTTGCTCGACAGTGGCACAGGAAAATAATTTTCTTGGGTGGCAAAAGCCAGGGTACTTTTTTGCCTGGGCTTGTATAGGCCCTAGGGCTGATTGCCTAGTACCTACCTATGAACCTATGAAAGAGTCATCCAGCCATTCCTAGTAGACCTGATAGGATCCGGAACCTACTCAAGATTCTTTTTAGTTACAAAGAAAACAGGGGACTGGAGGCCCATCTTGGACCTCAGCAAACTCAACACTTTTGTAAAGAAAGAGAAGTTCCAGATGGTCACGTTTCAGTCGATTCTTCCGTTTGTAGGAATGGGCAATTGGATGTGTTCTGTAGATCTCAAGGATGCGTACTATCATATCAAAATGGCCAGACCATCCAGAGATCACCTGCATTTCCAGCTGGGAGCCAGTCATTATCAGTTCCGAGCACTGCCCTTTGGTCTCACAACAGCCCCCAGAGTGTTTACCAAATGCATGACAGTGGTTATGGCTCACCTGAAGCACCTAGGATTCAGTGTTTCCGTACTGTGACGACTGGCTCCTCACCGCGCCACCACCAGGCATCAACTAGTTCAATCCAGAGACCTCACTCTAAAACTGTGTTCCGAGTTAGGAATTGCTATAAATTTCGACAAGTCTGCATTGTCACCATCACAGTGTATTTCCTTTATCGGAGCAGATCTTCCTTTAGGGTGCATGCACATGAGAATACTTCATTGGTTACTCTTCACCCAATAGTCTTTCCAACAACTTTCGATGTCATTCGTGATAATCATTGCAGATTCATGCAAAAAGGATCTACAATGGTGGTTGACTAGCCAACATGTAACAGTGGGTCACCCATTTATTCTTCCCTCGCCATCAGCCACGGTGACCATGGACGCTTCTTTGATAGGGTGGGGGGGGCTTTTTCAGGGAAGAACAGCCCAAGGCACCTGGTCAGAGACAGTCACAGTTGCACATCCATGTCCTGGACTTTTGGCATTGCAGTACTTCCAAAACTCTCATCCTCTGGGAACGGTTGCTATTCAGACTGACAACATGGCAGTAGTCTAGTATATCAACAAGCAAGGGGGAACCAAGTCTTATCCCCTATGTCGAGAGGCCCTAAGAGTCTGGCAGTGGGCTGTATCCACTGGGCACTTTCTGATAGCGACGCATAACCCGGGGAAATCCACCGTGATCACGGACAAACTAAGCAGCGCTATTCTGATGCTATACGAGTGGTCCCTCAAAAACGAGGTAGCAGAAATGATTTTCCGCAGATGGGGCTAGCCTTGCTGCAACCTGTTTGCATCTCCCATGAATGCCAAGTGTAAAAGCTACTTTGCCCTGAATCCCTCACCAGGGGAAAACCCAAGGGATTCTCTCATCCACGTTTGGCCCATGGGACTTCTGTATGCATTTCCACCCATTCACCTGATTCCAAAATTTCTGCAGAAAGCCAAAGCCTGGGGAGGACTGTAATTCTGATAGCCCGTTATTGGCCTCGACAGATTTGGTTCCCTTTCCTTCGACTCTACCAATTAGAGGAACCTTGGATTCCGGACCCAGTTCCAGATCTGCTGACACCATTCATCAGGGGCTCTTCATCCTTCGCTTCACTCCCTCAAATTAACAGCTTGGCTGCTCCGATTTCCAACATAGCCAGGTCCCACAATCTTTCCTCTGAAGTGCAGCATATCCTTGTATCTTCACACAAGGTTTCAACCAGAAAGTTATACGTTAGCAAGTGGAAGAGGTTTCCTTTGTGAGCTTCCCAAAATAATATTGACACATACATCGCCCCGATTGCTAGCATGCTAGATTTCTTGACTAAACTTTTTAATGAAGGTGCTGTGGCAGCTACCCTATGTTTTCAATTGGCTGCAATTTCAAATTTTCACCTCTGATCGGAATGCTCAAATCTCATTTCTCACAGGTTATCTAGAGCCTTCTTAAAAGGAACCATACATCTTACACCACCAGTTAGACGACCTTTTCACTCCCTGGAACCTAAACTTTGTTCCATCTAGGATCATTCTTCCTGCATTTGAGCCCGCATCTTCCTGACAACTAAAAGTCCTGTCTTGGAAAACCATTTTCTTGGTGGGAATAACATCAGCGCGCAGGGTGTCTAAACTGCAGGCTTTATCTATTAAACCTCCATACTTGATTTTTCACCCTGTGACAGAGTGTCACTCCGAATGAATCCATCCTTCCTTCAGTTTGTTCAAAGGCTAATTTAAATTAAACAATTGAACTTCCAACCTTCTTCAGTAACCACACCAGCAAGTTGGAGTACATGTTGCATAAACGTGATGTACACAGACAACTTGGATTTTATTTGGATAGAACCAAAGAATTTAGAAATTCAGAACAAATTTTTGTCTCTCATTCAGATACCAAGAAAGGGCAGCCTGTGTAATAAGTCACTCTTTCCAAATGGTTAACAAATTGTGTAAAATTCACATAGTGTTCTGTGAATCAACCGCTAGAACTTAGTGAAGGCGCACTACACAAGGGCTGATGTTCGTGTTTCACGCAGTCATTACACTTGGGTTATCCTGCTGGAAGGCTACCCGCAGGCGGCCTGAATTCCAAAGTCTTGGTCCGGCGTCGGTTGCGGTCGCCTCTTCCCTGATGTCAATGTGCCGGGGGTATAAAAAATGCAGCAGACGCCATTTTCTTCAGTCTTTCTTGCTGCGCGGTGCCCGAAGCAAAAGCAGTTTGCAAGTGCCAGTCAGCTGACTCCTGAGATATTCGAATTTCAGATCCGAAGTCTTCATTAAAGCTAAGTATCCCGTTGCGGAAACTTTTTTCTTGCACCAGACCGATGTCAGAAAAAGTTAACAATTGTATTTCTTGTGGGAAGCAAATACCTCATAAGGATTTTCACTCTTACTGTATTCCTTGCCTAGGCCCTGACCACGACGTTGCTTGTTGTCGGTTTTGTGCTAGATTTAACCAACGCACTATTAAGCGTCTGTATGATTTTGCCTTTCATTACTTCAGCCGAAGATTCAATTATACAATGCCGGCGGAACAGCCGACGACCGGAGTTTATAAAAAAAACACAAGGATAAAGACAAGGACAGCCATCTGAGGTCCAAAACAGACGATGAGGCTTCCGCTAAGCTAGTCGTCTGTTCGCCGGTTCTCAGTGAGGCGCTTTCGCAGCCCCTGACACCCACTACCTCAGAGCCACAGGCCGCTTCCGACTCCCACGTGGAGCCGACTGGGCCTCTGGAAACTCAAGGTATTGGATCCTCGGAAACTATTCCCTCAGATGGGTCCGGAGCCGCTGTGCAGGCTTGGGCTTCTGAGGGTGTTTTCAGACCTACACCGTTGTATGTAAAGCCATCTTCAGCTTCAAAGCCAAAGACTAAAGCAGCTCTAAAGACAAAGAAACAAGTACAGCATTCTCCAGGATAGACTTCCATGCCTAAAAAACAGATGCTCAAAATGGCCGAAGACCTTATTACTTTGATCAGGGGTTCCCATCCTCCTCCTGAAAAAGAGGCCTAGGCAAGAGACAGAATATGAATCTTCAGATCAGGTTTCCATTTCCTCTGATTCCTCCTCTGATCAGGAATACTCCCTTCCTCCCTATGAGGATTCTGATGCTGAAGAATCTATTCCTTCAGCTTCTCCTCCTGAAGATTACTCCATTGGGGAAACCCTGCATACTATGAGGGAGCACTTTCATTGGGAGAGCAAGGATTATTCAGAATTTAAGAAAAGGTTCGGAGATTTTCTTTTACTTCCTCAGCACAGGCCCCTTGCTATTTCCCCAGTTCTGGACATTATAGATGATTCTTTTTCATAGTCAAGCCTGTCTCCAGACTCTATACCCCCTGCACCTGTTAAGCCAGACAGATACTACAGGGTCCCAGATTCCCATAAATTTCTGTACAAAAACCCTGCTGCTGACCCAGAAACCATATCTTAAGGTCCTAAGGGAGTCAAGGCTTCCACTGCTAAAAACCCTGTTCCCTCTGATAGAGATTCAGGGGCACTGGATAGATGGGGGGGGGGGGAGTTTACACTTCTACTACTTTGGCTGTAAGGGTTTTAAATTATCATTTTCATATGCTTAAATGTCAGCAATACGTAATGTCAGTATTAAGACAGAAAATGTTGACTAACTCTGAATGTCCAGAAAACAAGGAAATGCAGGATTTATTGCATGCAGCTGAACAAGTGTGAAAAAATACTTTGCAATGTGGTTTTGATTATTTGGAGGCCTCTTGTAGGGCCGCTGTAACGGGTTCTGTGATTAGGAGGCATGCTTGGTTAAAGGAACAGAATCTGCCTGATCATGTTAAAGCAAAATTATTAGATGCTCTATTACAGCATGATACTTTGTTTGGTGTTAAGGCAGAAGAGGTGTTGAAGAAAATGGAGGATAAAGCGAAATCTATGCAGACAGTTAAGGATTTCTTACAGGTACAGCCACCCAGATTTAGCAGGAACTGGCCTTCAAAAAATTGGTCCTTTCCAGTGTCAGGCCACAAAGACAGATACAGATGCCCTAGAGGCAGATCCCAGCCCTAAGGATCTTACAGGCCTAAACAATGGGGTGCTTCTTCCTCCAAAGGCGGAGAAGACAAATCTCAACCTTATAGGAAACAGTCCCAATGACTTTCCTCTACCAGTACCAAGCACTTATCTTTTGGAGGCTCCCTTAGGGGGAAAACTAGCACTTTTTTCACAAAACTGGCACATGATCACCCAGGACAAATGGGTCTTGAATATAGTGTCTCAGGGGTACAGGTTCCACTTTCACACCCTGCCAAAGGCAAAAGGCATGCCAGACCTGCCACACAATCAATAAGCAGAGGCACAAAAGCAAGTTTCATCCCTCATGGACATGAGTGCTTTTCAGCGAGTACCACTACAGGAGCAGGGACAAGGATTTTACTCACGACTTTTCTTGGTACCCAAAAAGGACAAAGCCTGGAGACCAATACTAGACCTGTCTTTTCTAAACACTTTTCTGGACGTTCCAAAATTCAAAATGTTGACTCTGCAGCAGCGTCTGCCCATGCTGGGCAAGAAGGCTTGGCTTGTAACCTTGGACCTAAAAGAGGCATACCTGCATGTCCCAATCAGACAATCTTGCAGAAGATACCTCAGATTCATAGCTGGCTCAATGCACTACCAATTCTCTGCACTGCTGTTTGGCTTATCTACTGCGCCCAGGGTCTTCACAAAATGCCTGGCACCAGTAATTGCTTTTCTCAGACAAAGAGGAATTCAAGTATATCCGTACTTGGACGACTGCCTTATTCAAGCAGAGAACAAAGACATTCTAATAAAGCATCTGACGTTTGTAAAAAGATTGCTAATTTTCTTAGGGTATACAGTAAATGAAAAGAAATCAAAACTAGTACCCTCTCAAGAGATATTCCTGGGTGTAAGCTTAAACACAACTGCCCAGATGGCTTATCTCACGCCAGACAAACAAAGGCAACTGACTTCTTTCTTCGAAATGTTGGCAACAAAAACCCAGTTAACTGCAAGAAAAATTCTGCAGGCTTTGGGCTTCATAGCATCCTGCATTCTGTTAATTCCATATGCAGGACTGCATATTAGGAAACTACAATGGTATCTCAAAAGTGTTTGGACTCAACATTGCCACAGCTTGGAAAAACTAATTACACTCGTTCCCTGCCTGCAACAGAAGTTTCGATGGTGGGCACAGGCCTGTCACCACAACAAGGGACAGCCTTTCACTTTACCCCACTGCCAGGCAGACAATAACAGATGCATCAGATTATGCCTGAGGGGCCCACATGGCAAGAAAATGTATTCAGGGCACATGGCCCACAAGCCAAATGCATCTTCATATCAATCTAAAAGAAATGCTGGCTGTCCAGAATGCCCTGACAGCTTTCAAGGATCTGCTTCATCCAGGACAACTGCTGATAAAGACTGACAATATAACAGTCATGTGGTACATAAACAAGCAGGGAAGCACGCATTCCTACTCCCCCTGCAGACAAGCCATGATTTTGTGGAACACAGCATTTGACTTATCAAGTGCACATGCAAACACAATTCCTGCCAGGAAAGACAAATACTCTGGCAGACGAACTAAGCAGAAACCTCATGGATCCTCACTAGTGGAAACTAGAGCCACAAATCTTCAGCATAATAACAAGGAAATGGGGATGCCCAGACATAGATCTATTTGCCTCCCCTCACAACTGCCAACTACAGAGATTTTGTACAAGGACTTACCACAAGCTAGCATGCAAAGTGGATGCTTTGTCATTCTGCTGGAAAAACCTTAAAGTATATGCCTTTCCTCCACTACCTCTCCTGCCCAAGGTACTCCTAAAAGGGCAGAAAGGAGAAGCCAAAAATGATCCTTATTGCCCCAGACTGGCCACGCCAGCACTGGTACCCAATCCTAAAGAGCTTGTCTCAAGGCCCAGCCTGGACATTACCTCAAATTCCTCATTTACTGACCCAACAAAGCAATCAGATACTGCACAGTCAACTTAGAACCCTAAAGCTGGCTGCATGGCGAATAATGTAACCATTCAGAATACACCTCTCTCTAAAGCAGTTATGGATGTTACTTTGGAGGCCAGGAGGCCCAGCACCAGAAAATCATATGCAGAAAAGTGGAAGAGTTTCTGTGCTTGGAACCAGGCACAAGGAATTGACATGAATTGTACCAAATATTCCTCAGATTTTACAATACCTAACTGAGATGCTGGACAAAGGCCTATCCTTTTCATCGATTAAGATCCATGCCTCTGCCATTTCAGCTCGTTGCAATACGGACCCACCTATGTTTTCACATCCACTACTAAGGCAGTATCTCAGAGGGGCCAAAAACATAAGACCCCCAAGAAGAACACCAATACCTGCATGGGACCTCAACTTTGTCTTGGAAAAACTCACGCTGCCTCTTTTTGAGCCAGCCAATACAGCTGAAATAAAATTCTTATGGAAAACAGCTCTGCTCTTAGCAATAACTTCAGCAAGAAGAGTCTCAGAGTTACAGGCACTAATGGCGGTTGAACCTTTCATAATTTTCCATCCGGACAGGGTTTCTCTGAGGACAAACCCAACATTTATGCCTAAGGTAGTGTCCAATGTGGCTTTTAAACAATTAATTTGTCTACCTTTTATCCAACCCCACAGAATAAAGGGGAGAGACTTCTACATTCTTTGGACATGCACAGACAGCTACGCTTCTACTTGGACAAAACTAAAGCTTTCAGAAAGTCTGAGCAACTCTTAGTGGCATATGCTGCAGGATGTCTGAGCAACTCTTAGTGGCATATGCTGCAGGATCTCAAGGAAAAGCTGTCTCAAAGCAGACTATTTCCAAATGGATAGCCAACTGCATTCATTTCTGCTATTCTCAACATGGCAAATCAGTGCCTAAGTGCATCAGGCCACACTCAGCCAGAGCAGCAGCTACTTCAGCAGCCTTCCTCATAGGAGTACCAACCAAGGACATTTTGGAGGCTGCAACTTGGACTTCAGTGCACACTTTTACAAAGCACTACCACTTACCTCTTTACTCTAAATCCAGAGCAGGCTTCGCCACTGCAGTTCTGCAGGGCCTCATAGCCTCTCCTAATTCTATTTAGGCCCAGCCACCCAAGTGTAATGACTGCAACAGTGAAACACGATGAACATAGTACAGTTGTGTACCTACCATAAATGTAGATGTTCAAGTGTATTCACTGTTGCAGTCCAGGTTACCCTCCCACCATCCCCCTTTCTTTGCTGGGACTTGTCTGTACTTCTCTATTCTATGCAACCTATGTGGTGTATTTGTTTGTAGATGAAGATTGTTTTATTTTAGCGCATGCTCTTTTATTGGCATAATTACTTAACCTACCCTTCGGGGGGCACCTGACATCTGGGGCAAGAAAAACTGAAGAAAATGGCATCTGCTTCATCTTTTATACCCCTGGCGCACTGACGTCAGGGAAGAAGCAACAGCAACTGATGCCGAACCAAGACTTTGGAATTCAGGCTGACTGCGGGTAGCCTGCCAGCAGGATAACCCAAGTGTAATGACTGCAATAGTGAATACACTCGAACATCTACATTTATGGTAGGTGTACACAACTGTACTTTTCTACTACCTCTTCAGCTTACATCGGTAGACTGCCGTTGGGTACAATATGTGCAGTTGCCACTTGGTCAAAACCACATACCTTCATCATGCATTACAAAGTAGATAAGGCCTCCTGGGACAGGGCTTCCTTTGGTTCCACTCATCAGGAATATACACCCGTGAGCCACCCAGGATAAATGGTGCTTGGGACGCTACCCATTTGTAAGAATGAACGGCGAGATTGAGCAACTTCCCATAAAGAAGTTATGTACTCATCATAAAGTTCCATGTGAGTTGTTCATCTCTCCTTCATTCCTACATCCCCCCCACCTCCCCCTTCCAGGCTTCTCGAAGAACGAGCAAGAGATTTGAGGTCAGGCAGGTCTTTGTATGAGATTTCGTACTCTGGCTGGAGTTATAATCATGTTACTTATGCTCTATATATTGGGACCAGCAAACTAGATATGAGGTGAGGCAGAGAGCATCATGGGATAGGGACTTGGCCTCGAGCTACCCGAAAACCTCGAGCTTGTGAAAGTGGCCGGCTTGGAGCCGAGGGATCGGCTCCAAACCCATTTGTAAGAATGAAGGCGAGATGAACAACTCACATGGAACGTTATGGTGAGTACATAACTTCTTTTTTTCTCTTTTGTCTGATAACACTGTCTCCAATTTTTAATACTGTAATATTTTGTCTGTTTTGACAGTTTTGTCATGATCAACTCTTAGTAAATATATACACCTACTAGCAGAAAGTTTTGGCTTCTTTCTCATGGCTAGGTTTGCAGCATACAAAACGATGTGCCCTTTCAGTTAAATCCTGGTGTGGAATTAGCAGTCATGTTGATTTTTTTGTACCTTCCTTTAATAGTCTGTTCCTTCTAGGTTCTCTGATGCTGCAGGAAATCTCAGATTTCCCCTTTGTGCCCTGTCTTCTAATTCTACTGTATTTTGAAATGTCTCCTGTTCAGCTATCTCATATTCAGCATGCCTTTTCTTCATTTCTCCCTCTGATTTTTGCAGTTTTATCAACTCGTCTAAATATCTGCTTAAAGCTTCTTCCATTTTCCAGTCTTTTTTTGTTTGAGTTGATGTACTCCTGTGTTTTGTTTATTTTAATCGGCTCTGAGCATATATTTGAGTTATGGCCTCCAGTCATCTAGAAGGAAAAATGTCTTTCACCATAGCTGGAGATTGAACTGATTTTTGTTGAACTGCTGCAGTATTCTTGCCAGTCAGTGTTTTCTCTTCACCTTTTATAGTTGATTTTCTTTCAGGCTGTTGTTCCTTCTTTGCTGGCATCCAAGATGTGTACTTACTAGCCAGTAACAGAATTTACTAAAAGTGGCAGAGTTCCTGTCAATTGTCTTTCATAGATTCATACTAGGCTATCTGCCCTAGGGCATTTATAAGCCTAGCCGGAGTGTGTTTGGCTTCCGCCACCCATTTTAAATGAATTTTGCTATGCCCTTTTTCGAGGTTAGTATACTGTGCCTCTAACAGTGACACAGAAGTGATACCCGGGGTAAACCTACGATCTCCCATCCACTCATCAAGATTCCTCTTGAAAAGAGTCAATGAGGGACTCTGCCTAACCTGGACTGGGATTTTATTCCAGAGTGAAGGAAGCCTCTGGGTTATGAATCTGTCCCTCCAGCATGTCCTATTTATTTCAGTGCTGAGGTTCAAGTCTCTCGAGCGTGGCTCGATGGGATTTGGATTTTCTGAGGTGCAGCATGTCCATTAATTCTGGGTTGGACATGGCTTTATACGTCAGGCACAGATCGCCTCTGAGCAGGCGGTATGCCACTGAGTAGAACTGGAGTTTCTTTAACCGGGCAGCATATGGCATCTGTTTGAGCCCTTTGATCCTCTTGGTGAGGTACTTTTGGGGTATTTCCAGTTGCTGCAGGTGTCTAGTAAGGTACATCCCAAAAGGGGCATTGTACTCAATTATGGGCCTGATGAGGGATGAGTAACGAGGCATGATGACCTCCCCTGATCTAGATGTGAATCACTTCATGATTAGATGGGCTATATAAAATGTTTTTCTAACCACTTTGGCCACGTGGTTTTCAAATGAGAGATTGTGATCGACTTGGGTCCCCAGGTCCCTAATTACTTCTTCTGTACTTAATGGATTACCACCTATGTGGTAATTTGTGGGCACTTTGTTTTTGCCAAAGGGGATGACTGTAAACTTTTTGGCGTTTAGCTTGAGGCCATGGCTCTGGCACCAGTTGTCTGTTTCTATGAGGCCCTTTTGTAGGATGCTTGTGTCGGCTGGAGAGTTGATTATGGTGCCTAGTTTGCAGTCATCTGCGAACTTGGTCAGCCACAGTCCTTCCGTGTTGGCCTGTACCTCCGAGAAATATATACCGAACGAGAGGTCCCAGGACTGAGCCTTGTGGGACACCACTTGTAACTGGTTTGGAGTCTGACATGGCTCCAGCAATTCTAACCATGTGGGTTCTGTCCTTGAGCCAGTTTGCAACCCATCTAGTGACATAGGGGTTTATATTTAAGCTGGTGAGCTTATCTATAATGCCCGAGTGGGGTATTGTATCAAAGGCTTTTGCGAGGTCCAGGTAGGCTGTGTGGACCACCTTCCCCTCGTCAATGGCCTTGGTGACTGTTTCAAAGAAATGGACCAGGTTTAAGAGGCAGGATCTGCCCTTAACAAAGCCAAACTTGGTAGGATCCAGTGTCTGTAGGTCCCCAATATCTTTATTTATGAGGTCCATGATGATCCTTTCCATAGCTTTGCAGACCAAGCTAGTCAGGCTTATGGGCCGATAGTTTCCAGGATCCGTTGAGGCACCACCTTTGTGGAGGGGGACCACTGTTGCTGTACGCCACTCTTTGGGTACATATCCTGTAGTAAGGCTGAGATTGAACAGTAGTTTTATGTTTGGGTTTAGCTGCTCTTGGAGTTCATGTAGGACGCAGCCCTGGACACAGTCTGGTCCCACTGATGGTGTGTTTTTTGCTTTGGAGAGGGCGGCTCTTACCTGAGCATCTGAGATGTCAGGGGGGGCAGCACTCTGCTGGGATAGATATTTGCGCTTTTGGTGGGGGGAGTTTGCGCTGAACCTGTCAGCTAGGATTGTTGGCAATGTCTGTGGGTTCGGTGTATTTTTTGTCATTTTAGACTAATTCTGAGCATATCTGGGAATTCCCACCCAGGTTCCTAACATAACTAAAGAAAGCCTTGTGATTATCCTTAGTGTCCTGTGCAATTTTTCTCTCGAAGCTGGCCTTAGACGATTTTATGAGTGCCCGTAGTTTTTGCTAATACTGATCAGAGATGCCTTCCCTTTTTGGGATTTTGCTCTATCATGTAGTAGCTTCCTCCTTCTATTGTATAGTTTGTTTATGGCTCTGGTCCACCAGACAGGACGCCTGCCTTTGGAGGATTGGGTCTTGGTTTTATTTGGGATTGCATGATCCATGCATTCCTGAAGGTGTTCATAGAATGCGTTTATAAAGGATTCTGTGGTCTGGGCTGTATTTTCCACAGGCCCGGGGGCTTTGAAGGATTCCACCTCGGTTTTGAGGAGTGTGAAATTTGCTTTAGAGAAGTTTTCTGGGCAGGGGGTGGGGTCTGGATGTGAATATCCAGTGAGATTAGTTTATGGTCTGATCTTACCAGTGAGGGATACACTTCTGGTCTGGAGCATAGAGCCCCCGTGTTGGTGATGATCAGGTCCAGTATGTTTTCCCTTCTTGTGGGAGTGGTAACAAGTTGTTCCATAGCATTTGAGTTTATAAATTTCAGTTTCTTTTTTCACTTTGGGAGCACTGCAGTTAAGATGTTAATCAGTGTGCAGCCTTCTTGGAAATCCATAGCCAAGATTAGTTTAAGCCAAGGTGTCCCTCTCCCCATTTTCTTTCCTGAACCACAAATTGAAGGAGAAAGGCTGCTTCATACATTGGATGTCACCAGATGACTCTGGTATGAACTTTACAACTACAGATAAATTGTTCATTTCTTGTGAAGGTAAAAAGGGTCAGTCTTTTCAAAGCAGAGTATTCCCAAATTGTTTAAGGCTGTTACCTTTTGTTACATTTGTCACAACAGATCTATTCCAGGTAGGGTCAAGGTTTACTGTACCATGTCCTTTGCTTCATTTATGGCTTTTTGGCAAGGGTTGGATTCTAGAAGTGGCAATCTCATCTTCTGTGCATACTTTTACAAAACATTATTAGCTTGCTTCATTTTCTAGGTCTAGATCAGGCTTTGTCAAGGCCATTGTCCAGGGGCTCCTGGATTCTACTCTTTCCACCTCCAAAATGTATTAAGCTTGGGTAATCTTACCCATATAGCTAAGGCTACTGCAACAGTGATCACTATGACGGACATAGTGCAGTTGTGTAAGTAAACTTTACATAATACTAGATAGATATTCAAATGATCTGTGCTGCAGTAGCCACTGTCTTTATGCTAGGGTGCGAATACATTTTTTTTTAATTTATTTCTAGCATTGTCCTTTCACGGCTCATCTTCCCCCATGTGTTGGCATGAGAGCTGCGAAGAGCATGGACCCCAAACCTGTCAGTCCAGCATGAGCTGAATGATATATTTTTTTTGGATGCACAGAAGGCGCCCTGAAGATTTGGAAGCTGGCTGACTGTTGTATCCATGACAGGATATAATGTATATAGGTAAGACTACTGCAGCAGTAATGCTAATATCTACTGTGAAGTTAAGTTTACTTAGACAATTGTACTTTTTTACCCTGTCTGCAAGTAGAAAATTTGTCAGAAGTCATTATGTGCATCTGGCTGGTTCCCTAATTGCACCAGGTGCTGATCAGGGATTCTGCTGTTGCCAAAGTTGGTTCCTCAGACTGGTCATTCTATTGGTCCTCCTAACGTAGCTCCTCTTCATGCCTGCAAAGACCAAGAGTCAAGTGTCCTCTGTAACTGCTGGGTTCTTCCCTCCAGACAAGGAAGGACCATTCTTGTTTTTCTTTGGGGAAGATGAAGATGGTCTTACTGCATAGTTGGTCGAGCGTGCCTGATTCCCAGGCTAGTGTTTGCGCCATGTGTCTTCTTTTTTCCATGGGTCTCACAGGAAAAGAAAGCAAGAAGAATGTGCTTTCTCCCACTTCTCTTAGCATAGTCAGGGAAGAGTTGCTGGGTTTACTATGTGACTTTTCTCTTCAGTAACTTAAGATACAAAAATAGCTTCCTCTCTTACCCTGATTCCCTGTCAGAAGAGCAGGGACTTGGCAGGTGAGTGATTTTATTTGATAAATTTTCTTGAAGCTTGTAGATTCTGATGAGTTACTTCAGTTTTCCCTTCACAAGTTATCTTTTTCATAAAAGGATAGCTAAAATGGATGATTTGTTTCAGTGGGAGTAGACCAAATTCTTTATTTCCCAGTGCAAGTATTATGTTATTTAAAGTGGGTTTTCCTCAGCCTGCAGCAGTCCCCCATGTTTCAACAGCTTTAGGGGATATTTAACAGCTTGTGGTATGCTTGTCCAGTCAGCCTTCTGCTCTCAAAAAGTTGGTTTGCTTGACTGTTCTGAAAATCTACCTGAAGATGTTAAAGCTGAGAATTAAATTCTCCCCTTGATAAACGTCTTCTAGCTGGCCCTTCTGCTGCTGGGATTTAACATGTTTGCTGAAAGAGGACAACAGATTTCAGGGGTTACCCAAATCTTACAGCCATCTTTGCCAACTTCATTAAACACTTACTAGTTTAGGACTCTCTTCAAGAAGCAAAATAAGCAATCTCAGTGAAGTGCAAACATACAGAAATTTAAAAAGCAATGGCAATTGAGCTCAAAGAAAGAAGCTTCCCAGAATCAAGGATAGTCCAAAATGACTACTCTCCCACTCTTGCAATTCTTTAACTATTTTAACTATCTTTCTCAGTCTAGGCCTTCATCTTTCCCAGTGATATCAGATTATCTCTTGACAAATGGGTCCTGAGAATCGTCCAGGGAGTATGGATGGCAGTGAAAGTGCCTTCCTGTTTACCAGAGGATTCTTCCTTATCCTTGAAACCAAATTTCCTATTTTGTTTACCAGTTTGGGAGCACGTGTCTCAACGGGTCATAGAACTAGTGCCATCAGATCAGGTAGTTTATATTCAAGAAACTTTGTTGGGCTTGAAGCAATAGGAAACTTGGAGACCAGTCCTAGATCCCTGCTTTCTCAGTCTGTCAAGATTCCAAAGTTCATTGTCTTCTCTCCAAACTGTTGCCATTCATAGTCTTCTTCAGTTCCATGGTAGTGTTAAACTTGATACTTACAAAGAATCCAGATTTTTCTTAAGATTTTCTGTTTTGCTTGCATTCACTTCTCTGTCATACCCTTTGGTCTATTTACTGTAGCAAGGGTATTTAGAAAGTGTCTGACTAGCAACTGCTTACTGCAGACTTCAAGGCATTCACATCTCTCCATATTTAGAAGATTCTTATTTTTGCAGATTTTTTCCCCTAAATTGTCAGTTCCCTGATGTGTTCAGAAACTCATCTTCATTGGGTGCTTTCAAGTGAACTAAGAAATTATCTGTCATCCCTTTTCACAGAAGAGATTTTCTGGGTTGTCTTCTGGGAAGTGATATTTTTTCCCATTGGAACAAATTAGACTTGTACATAAAAACTTCCTTAGCTTTTCCAAACAATCTGACATCTGTCAGGGCAATTTGTCTGGAATCTTGGTTTTTATGGCCTCTCTGATTATCATGATACTCTTGACCAGGTGGTACCTCAGGTCCGTTTGGTCTCTGCATCAAAACTGTTGATCTTTTTAGATTTTATCAGTGGGGTTTCTAAGATAGGAATTACAGTGGTGGGTGAACTAATTATCCATCAACCCATGTTAAGGTAAGTAATAATGCAAAGGCAGACTGTTCTGGCAATACAAGTATGATATGTATTCCAAATCACACCTCATGAAGGGGACTAAGAACTTTGTCATGATCCCACAAAAATTTGGTAAAACGGCCTTTTTTATACGCTTAAGAGACATTCTAAAAGTGTCTTGGTTCTGGTTTTAATCACTTAAGATCCAGACCAGTTATTTTACATTAAGGTGGTTTGTGGTCTACACTCTTCTTGGAAGAAAGGATAACCCTCTACCATTCTGAGTTGTGAATTGCTGATGAAGGCTTTATTGTACCTGTTCTAAGTGTCTGTGTTCTGATTTAAGGACTTGGGCTCCAAACCAGTTATTTTACATTGGGAAGATTTGTGATCAACACTCTTGTGGCATTACTGTCTAGACAGATTTGTTTTAACTACTAGAACATCTAGTTTGCACATAGCCGAGTGTTACTCAAGTTCCTTGTCTTATTGACCTATTCAGTATTTTAATTTCTATCACTCTTCCTTAGTAGATCAGTAGCCATGGATATGCACTTCCCGACTCTGTCTGTGGCCAGTCTGTTTGAGATGGATATTCTGAGGCATTGTAGCAGTTGCCTCATGTACACTGACAACCCACTTATTAATCAGAAAAGTGTGAGAGAAAACACCACCCACAGTTACAGCTACACATATCAGTACTGTAGCCAGTGTCTCTACCGCTAAGCCCTTAAAGCATATCAGCACACAACTAAATGTCCTGGTCATTGGTGATTCTATAGTGAGGCACACCAATGTCCCCCTTCACCAGACTGTGTAAGGAGAGAGTCACAGCTGCCTTTCTGGGGCTAATATCCCAAGTCATACAGGCACTGCAGTTATTGAACCACCAGTACCAGTATGACTCTGCCATAGTCTATGTGGGTGTTAATGACCTGACGCAAGACATGATCTAACTCACTGATTGTGTCTTAGGCAGGAATGACCTTAGCACTGAGCAGCATACTACCTTCTCCATGGATGATGCCACTTTGCCAACAGAAAATGAGTGATTTTAAAAATTAGCTTAGCTTCTGGTGTTAGTCCATGGGGGTACAATATTTGACGTCCTGGGAGAACACGGTTAACATACCATGCATACTTGCTAGGTATGGTCTGCACTTATCCCCTGTAAGCTTTTGGATATTAACAAAACCTTTTTTCATCCTATAGTGCCTTTTTTTAGGCAGTGCCAAACTGAAAAACTTATAGACTTAATTGAGCCTATGAAGGAATATCGGAAGGTGGTATTGCTTAGTGCTAGAAGTCTTAACAAGAAACATCATGCTCTTCAAGCCTTCGTCTTCCTGGAGAGATTAGACGTCTGTGTAGTAACAGAGACATGGTAAAGTCATGGAGAGTACCCCAGCAATACAAGGTTGTAACGCCTATCACAACTTTAGACTAGCTACTGCTCAGGAGGGAACTAAAGATGGTGTATGACCCACTGGAACTTGTACATGTGCAACTCGCCATAAATGGGGTGTTGTACCATATCCTTGTAACCTATAGGTCCTATTTCATGTCCCAGAAACTCCTTACTACCTATCTGTGTACTAGAGATGCTGACCGTTCAACCCAGTCTGATAATCATGGGGGATCTCGGCTACCCCTCTATAGAGTGAATCCTACACTACTGCACAAGCTCAGTGATTCGTAATCTTTAATGCCTACATCTTTAAACAATTGGTCCATTCTCCTACCAGAAGTACAGACATCCCTGACCTTGTATTTATGAACATGGGGGGGGGGTGTTCCTCACCCAATGTAATGTCTTCAGTGGTCATAAGGCAGTATTACTTGAAGTAAAAATTTAATCCAGATATCTAGTTAAACCAAAAACTTTTAAGAACTATTCCAAGGCTAACCTGTCTCTACTAAGCAACACCTTGGCTAAATTCCAAGCACCCCAAGCCCATTTAACACCATAGCATGTGCTGAGCTGTTTACAAAATTTCTGTACAGCCATATTGATAGCTCTATAGAGTGAGTTGCACCCACTGTTTTTAAGAGTAAGATAAACTCAAAAGGCAAGCCACCCTGGTGGAATCACAGTATCAGTTGGTTGTACAAAAGAAAAAAAAAAAGTCTTGCCAAGTGTAGGAGGAAAAGCCATACATACTAAAAGCACTGTGACCAATCTTAAACGGCCAGCTAAGAGGGTTAATACAACAGCTAAATTTGAAGAAAAAATAGCTTATAAGGCAAAGAGCAACCCCAAGCTTTCTACAGCTATGTCCATAACTTCAGATGAAATACTCATCAATGCACAGAACTCAACTTAAATAGCATGCCCCACACTGAACGGGAGGCCATTCCAACCTTTTGGCTGACAGGTTCAGCTCAAATTCCCCTCCCAACTCGCCTTCTCATAGTCTAAAGAAGATATTGTATAACACTTTTTCCCCAACCTTTACTAGGTAACAGGTCATTAGTGCACTTTCCAAGGCCAAAAACACTGCATCGACTGGCTCCGATAATATCCCAGGATGTTTAATAAATAGCATGAAACATGACCTCTGTGGTCCACTTCAATCATTTTTCAGCTGGATTCATCAGTCAGGTTTTATGCCCAAGTAAAGGAAGATGATTACAGTCATTATCCTGCATAAGGGAGGAATAAACAACTGATCTGGGCAACTACAGGCACATAAGTCTTACCAGCCTCGTATATGAGGCAATGGAAAAGAATCATCATGGACATGATAAATGAGGACATAAGTAATCTGCAAATTCTGGACCCATCCTATTTCAGCTTTATTAAAGGAAGGTCATGTCTATTAAATGTGGTGGAGTTTTTGAGAGAGTCACAAAAGCAGTGGTTTGAAGGTAAAACTGTGCACACAACTTACCTCAACCTGGTCAGTGCTTTTGATATAATACCTCACTCAGGCACTATATAAACAAGTTCACTAATTTGGGTATAAACTCTTTTATCAGCTGCTGGGTAGCCAACATATAATACCAAGGAGGTCAGAATAGGTGAAGCAGCCTCCACCAAGAGGCCAGTCACTAGCAGAGTCCACCAGGGCTCTGTACTGGGCCTGCCCTTTTTTCGCATCTGTTTCTCTGAAATGGAAGCAAATGCAAAGGTTTATGGCTGTCTAAGTTAGCGGATGTTTACAGTAGGGCTTATTTGACTCCCTTGCATACACCAGCAATGTCCTTCCATTTCATAGCTGCAGTATTCATTACAATAGGGGTCTCCTTGCAACGGTGACCCGATGTCCAGCCAGTATACCAAAGCCTTTAGGTTGCTTTAAGGTACACCGTATGTAACACGTATGCTCCTCACGTAGCATAAGACATAAAGGTGATGTACAGACGTGCCAACCTTAGAACAACATTGTCGCCAGTCCAAATGCCATCTTTTGATCTTCGGTCTGAACACTTGCACTGATTGCTGGTGCAGCAAGTTGTTTGAGATAAGTGGCCCGTTGTTTTTTTTTATCTCATCTTTTTTGTTTTGTTGTTACGTGTGGAGTTTCATGTCAACCAAGAAGGGTAAACGCCAGTGAGCAAGACAGATTCCCCATAAAGACCTTCATGAGCAGTGCTTATTTTGTCTTGGCACTTCCCACGACCATATGTCCTGTTCAATTTGTCAGGCCTTTTTTCCTAAAACTCTCCATAGCCGACTTTCTTCGACCTTGTGTTTGGAAAACCAACGTCTTAAGCTTTTAACAAAAGGATCTTCAGGCTGTCTGACCACGATTTGGAGAGGGTGGTAAGCAGGCTGTTGAGGCGCAGGGCAAAATGCCATGCCTCCCGTCCGCCGAGACTTGACTATAGCCCCAAGCAATTCCTCTTGCCCCCCTCCTCACACCAGAGTTGAAGCGGGCTCTTAGGACAGACCCACTTATGCAGGTGGTGGCGCGGAAAGGCGCTAATTCTATGAGATTGTGTGGAACCTGTCCCCAGGAGACCATCAAAATTCATCGGTGACCCTCAGTCCAAAACCAAGGTTGTCTGTCAGAGGTGTGGGGTGGTATGGTATGGCCACTGCGGCGGCCTTCAAGACCTTCCCATCCCTCTATCACCTCTCCTAATCTAATAAGGATTTATGGATTCTGGACATTTCTTCAGCGTGCTTCAATGCGTTAAGCTGGTTCGCTGTCATTTCTGAGCTTCCTTACCATATTCACTTCACCAGGCTTCAACTCAGATCAACTGACTGCTGGGCCTAGTCAGGATCTGCCTCGGGCGGCTATCCTCCAATTCGATCTAACTCCTCCATCGGCTCATGTCTTCGATATCTGCTCCTCCATCATAGGGCAGGCACAGGTGTGCTCTTAGGCGCCTCTTTGTTCGACCTCAGGTGAAGATACTTTGGCTGGAGATGTAGACAAGGCGGTAAACTCTTTCTGCGTTGGGGTCAGTCCACTCCTTCTAGATGACCATATCCCAAGGGTCAGAAGGGAAGATAATAAAGGCCCAGGCCGGGAAAGGACCGGACTGAGGTGGTCAGTTTACCCCTAGAGAGGTAGGGGGTAACAATAGGGCCGCCCGCCCTGCGGGGAGGGGGGTCTCAGAACCAGAACCAGGGCAATAGGGAGCTGAGGCTGGAGAAGCCCATCCCTGGGGAGTGTTACTTGACTGTCCCACCCTTAAGAATGATGCGGGGAAAGCTGTGCCTGTACACCCATCCCTATCACATATGATGGAAGGAACTTCCCATTCCAAGGGTCAGCCGTCTGTGAAGGCCAAGAAATGTAGATCAGATTCTTCTGGTGTGCCACCTCTTCTGGACATCTCTCCTCAGGCAAGTAAAAGTCCAGAGGATCACTCAGTTTCGCTGCTGGATTCTTCTGCCCCGACTTTTTCAGAAAATGGCATAAATCAACCTTACACACGTCCCTGGAGGCCTTGCAGGCATCTGGTTTGGATGTTCATGTGGAACAGCAGCTGATCTCAAGATGCCTGAGGTGTTCCTCATATTTTGGTTAGAGATGAAGTCCCGACTGCAGTTATTGAATCCCATCTGGGGTTTGAACCCTTTTAAATTTTATAAGGTGGATGTCCCTTTGAAGAAAAAGCAAAAGACTAAGCTTATTTCTCTCGCTCCCGAGGACCTGCAGAGTGAAAGGTGGAATTTCACTCAGGGGTTGTTTAATGCTTTGGCTTTGAAACCGCCTCATGGAGTTTCTGTTCCAGCCCCCCTTGGTCTTGTACTCGCCTTAAAAGATCTAGGGAATAGGATTTCTTTGAGGAGGAGGTGAATTCAGATTAAGGAATCCCTTGCTTTACTCATCATCGATTCCCTCTCCTTTAGACTATGGGTCTGGGGAAGAGAAATCTACAAGTCCTGACACTCCTTTCGAGGAAATTTCTTTTGGGGACACAATCTTCAGAATGATGGAGTTCTTTAAATGGAGTCATGCCCAGGTTTTTGAGGTACACGAGGTATTACAAGCTCCTCCAAATTGACCTTCCTAGACCTTCTGCTGTTCCTCCTGTTTTGGCTACGTTATTGGATGTCTCTTCTATTGCATCTAAGACTCCTGATTCCCATCACCCTGCTCCCAAGAAAACTAAGTTTTATAGGGTGTCTGAGGACTGTAAAGTCCGTTAGAGGTGTCCTTCTGCTGATCCTTGTGTGGCGTCTGTGATATCTGACAAGCCATTGCAGTTGCTGCCTTCTCCAAAGCAAGGCTATGGAAAGGCTAGGTAAGAAAATTTATACCTCTGCTACCTTAGATTTTAAGGCTGTCCGTTATCAGACCCATATGTCCAGATACATTTTGGCTCTTCTTTCCCAGGCTTGTCAAGTAATTTCTGATCTCCTGGACTCTGATAGGAAGACCTCTGCTCTTTCCTTGTTAAGGACTTCTTCTGAAGTGGCCTGCCATTCCATTAAGTGTAGTTATGATGCTTGTTCTTCACAGCATTAAAACACGTCCACTCCGACACTAGCGAATTTAAAAACACTTGTTTAATAAATAAAACGTAGGTAAAATACAACGGTTGAGCGCTTTCATCTAAATTAATTAGACTTCATCAGAACAACTCAAATCCATTACTACACAGTTTAAATACTACTTTAACCCTATCAAACTTTACTAGTAATTACAACCATTACATATTTAAAGTGCCAGTGTGCGTAACCATTAAAACCATCTCTTTTACTTCATATATTATTAATACATTAAAAATCACATAAACGGAATTATTTTTCCATAAAACTTAATGGTATATTCTAAAAATTGTACTTTGATATACTTCTATATATGATATAGTATAATATAATATAATATTATGCCATTAAATACTGAGATCACTATTCTTAGACTAAAAACCCAACAGCCAAACTAGCTGACTATATTTTCCAGAATGGGCTTTACAGATATATGGTCATTAAGACCAGGGGGTGAGGAGGCATTTAGTTTAATTTGCCACCTGGCTTCAAGCTCTCCTAATTTCTTTTTAATACATCCACCCCTTGGATTTTCCTTGGCTATATCCAATATGCCAAAGTGAAACACACTACAGCCATTATTCTTAGCAATATGTCTCCATAATGCATTATTAGTGTCTTTCCTTTTTATATTGTAATAATGGTCATATATCCTTTGTCTAAGACATATATCTGTCTTCCCTATATAATAACAGGGACAATTTGTACATTTGTCCAGATACACTATATGTTTTGTTCTACAATTACCTTTTTTATATATAATATTTGTATGGTTTGTGTCTTCTAATATAATACTCTTCACATTTGTGATGTATCTGCACTGATTACACGTACCGCATCTAGTTGTCCCCCCTCCATCTACTATTTCTCTATCATTTCCTTTTTTCCTTTCTAACTCATTCTTCATATTAAACCCATTTCTGGACACAAACCTGGGTATTTTTCCCACTATGTCAACTATTTTTTGTCTGTCTTAAATAAATTCCAATTATTGGAAATAATATTCTTAACCTCTGTACTCCATGGGGTATATTGTACTATACATGCTCTATTATATCCAATATTTTCTACTTCATTTTCTCTTTTTGCATTATTCTCTTTTCTAAGGGGGCCTTTGCCTACCAATGGTATGTATTTTTTACCCCATTCATTCCTTACATATTCTGTCACATCTAATACTAACCACCTAGGGTATCCTCTTTGTAGAAACATTTCGCCTATATTACCCAATTCAGTCAAAAAGTCAGAATAATCAGATATCATCCTTGCTGCTCTGATACATTGACCTTTAATTATACTTTTTTTTTGACTTCGGAGATGGCAACTGGTAAAATCTAAATAACCATTGCTGAATGTTTCCTTCCTATGTATTTGTGTTTTTATTTTGTCATTTTCTATTTCAATCCAAGTATCTAAGTATGCAATTTTGTTCATATCTACATTAAAAGTAAACTTAAGCCAGCCACATCTTGAATTTAAATAGACTTTAAATTTGTCTAATTCCATAAGGGTACCCTTCCAAATCAAAAACACATCATCCAAGAAACGGAAGTAACATTACATATTTGCATACCATTTAGTTTTTATAATGAATTCTTCCTCCCAATCATTTAAATAAAGATTCGCATATATGGGGGCACATGCTGCCCCCATTGCTGCACCTCTGTTTTGAATATAGAACTCTCCTTCAAATAATATGTAATTATATTTTAAAACAATTTCCATAAATTCCAAGGTCAAAATTCTCCTGTCATTTGTTAAATGACTGGCCTTTTTCATCTGATTTTCTACTCTTAATAATCCATCGTCATGAGGTATGCTGGAAAATAAATCCACAACATCTATCGTAACCAGTGCACATCCAGGTTTAACCATTTCATTTTTCAATCTACCTAGAAAATCCCATGAGTCTATAATGATGTGTTCTATCAAACTGTATATAGGTTTTAGCCAGGCATCAACCACTTTCCCAAAATTAAAAGTTTTAGAACGGTTGCCAGATATTATAGGACGAAAGGGGGGGGGTCTAATATATTTTTATGAATCTTGGGTATACGTATAATCGTACTAATAATGGGTTTTTCTACCTTTAGAAAATTATATAAATCCATACTAATCCTTTCTTCTATTAATAAATCTTCGAGGTACACATTTATTTTATTGTACCCTATATTCACTTCGTTCCGTGAGGATAGGCTATAATTACCAGAATTAAGGAGAATTTCATTAATCTTGTTTTTGTACTCTTCTTGATGAAATATGACAACCCCACCCCCTTTGTCAGGCTTCATTATTCTTATTGTCTTATTATTTTGCATTTCATTCAAGACTGACGCTTCCTTTTTGTTTAAATTGTAGTTAACTTTACCCTTATTAATTTTATTCTTGTAAGCGTAAAGTTCATCCACCACTATTTTTTCAAACATGGCTAAAGTGCTATTAAGTGGGGGGGTATAAACACTTTTTTTCTTAAACTCTCTACTATGTTCATTATTGGTATTATTATTTTTATTATTATTAAATAAAACTGCCAAATTTAACTTTCTAATATATTTTTTTACATCTATTATGGTATCCTCCACATTAAATTTCCTCACTGGAACAAATTTCATCCCTTTACTAAATAGGGTGAAATGTTCTTTACTCAAGTCCATATTAGTATAATTATGAATGTAAAATTGCTTATAACCACTAGTAATCTTATTAAGCTTCACTATCTCTTCTTCGTCCAACCTTGGTGGTGTTGGTACTTGTACCTTTCTGTATTTTCCCTTTGATGCATATTTGGTTGGTAGTGTGTCTGTTTTTGCCTCTTGCTTATTTCCTCCCAACCCTCTTCTTTCTCTAAAAAAACATCATTGTTAGTACTTGAATTCGGCCTATTGTACTGTTGTCTATGGGTATTGGTGTTCCAATTCCCTTTCCGTCTATCCTGGTTTTTCCAATTTTTTCCATTACCTCCATATTCCCATCTATATGCATTACCCTTTGCATATTGTTCAAGGTCTCTATTAAATTTCTTGCATTTCCTCTCAAATACTTTATCAACTTGATTCTGTACCCATATGTATTGTGTATCCATACAGTATTCCAATTCATCGTACAATAAATCATTGACTATATTGTCATTTAACTCTTCTAGTTCATTCATTAAAACACATATTTTTTGTCATTACAACTTATAATAAAACGCATGAACGTGAAACCGAATTCATCAAACATTTTCATACATTGCAATGTTGTTTCATCATTCAGTTCAATGCCCATCGGGTATTTAAAGAATCTTAACCCCATAGGTACAATATTGGTATCCAAACATTTTTTCAGATAACCATTCTCTACTTGTAGGCCCTTACATACTTTTAATTTTTTTCCAAAAACATATATCAAGTCTTTGAGTGTCTTATTGTCATTATTAATCTCATTACTGTCCCTTTTATCGTCTTTTTTCCTTTTACATCTCTGGTCAAAGTCATAATTATTGACTACAAAGTTGTTGAA
The DNA here is from genome assembly GCF_019279795.1 of Protopterus annectens. Lineage (NCBI taxonomy): Eukaryota > Metazoa > Chordata > Ceratodontiformes > Protopteridae > Protopterus > Protopterus annectens. Next base: position 290,790,987 of record NC_056742.1, read on the forward strand.
ACTGAACTTATTACAGCCAGCGTTCGTATTATTTCTATTTAAATTCACATCTGTAACCACAGTACCTGAGCGTAGTGTATTCTGAACCATAGTATATGTCCTTTTAGGCGGGATCCGTTTGGGTTTAGCTCCAGAAATAACATAGTCTGCCTCCGATCCAATCTCTTTACCTCCGGTGGTCCGGTCCAGTCGACCTGCTGCATGAGAATAGGATCCATGAGAGGTACTGCTCCTGAGCTCCACACTCCCTCGTAACTCTCCCTGCCCGTTAGGAATCAAATCTTCATTGTCCTTCGTACTAAAAGTACGTGATGACATCACTGGTTGGCTTCCTTTAGTGGATTGCGCTGGCTGGCTCATAAGCTCTATAAGCCTCGTAAGTTCCCCTCTCATTATAGCCATCTCAGACTGCAAACTTTTAATTTCGTCTCTCCGAGGGGAAAAAATGGATGGCAGTTCATCCAGTGAATCCATGCTGTATGTCCGACCACTACTAACTACACAAAAATAAGGAACGAGTCCACAAAATGTACAAACAACTGCATCTTGTTCCTCACAGCATAAAACAGAGTCCGCCAGGGCTCTGTACTGGGCCTGCTCTTTTTTCGCATCTGTTTCTCTGAAATGGAAGCAAATGCAAAGGTTTATGGCTGTCTAAGTTAGCGGATGTTTACAGTAGGGCTTATTTGACTCCCTTGCATACACCAGCAATGTCCTTCCATTTCATAGCTGCAGTATTCATTACAATAGGGGTCTCCTTGCAACGGTGACCCAATATCCAGCCAGTATACCAAAGCCTTTAGGTTGCTTTAAGGTGCACCGTAATGTAACACGTATGCTCCTCACGTAGCATAAGACATAAAGGTGATGTACAGACGTGCCAACCTTAGAACAACATTGTCGCCAGTCCGAATGCCATCTTTTGATCTTCGGTCTGAACACTTGCTCTGATTGCTGGTTCAGCAAGTTGTTTGAGATAAATGGCCCGTTGTTTTTTTTTTATCTCATCTTTTTTGTTTTGTTGTTACGTGTGGAGTTTCATGTCAACCAAGAAGGGTAAACGCCAGTGAGCAAGACAGATTCCCCATAAAGACCTTCATGAGCAGTGCTTATTTTGTCTTGGCACTTCCCACGACCATATATCCTGTTCAATTTGTCAGGCCTTTTTTCCTAAAACTCTCCATAGCCGACTTTCTTCTTCGACCTTGTGTTTGGAAAACCAACGTCTTAAGCTTTTAACAAAAGACATGATGGAAGGAACTTCCCATTCCAAGGGTCAGCCGTCTGTGAAGGCCAAGAAATGTAGATCAGATTCTTCTGGTGTGCCACCTCTTCTGGACATCTCTCCTCAGGCAAGTAAAAGTCCAGAGGATCACTCAGTTCCGCTGCTGGATTCTTCTGCCCCGACTTTTTCAGAAGCTGGCATAAATCAACCTTACACACGTCCCTGGAGGCCTTGCAGGCATCTGGTTTGGATGTTCATGTGGAACAGCAGCTGATCTCAAGAGGCCTGAGGTGTTTCTCATATTTTGGTTAGAGATGAAGTCCCGACTGCAGTTATTGATTCCCATCTGGGGTTTGAACCCTTTTAAATTTTATAAGGTGGATGTCCCTTTGAAGAAAAAGCAAAAGACTAAGCTTATTTCTCTCGCTCCCGAGGACCTGCAGAGTGAAAGGTGGAATTTCACTCAGGGGTTGTTTAATGCTTTGGCTTTGAAACCGCCTCATGGAGTTTCTGTTCCAGCCCCCCTTGGTCTTGTACTCTCCTTAAAAGATCTAGGGAATAGGATTTCTTTGAGGAGGAGGTGAATTCTGATAAAGGAATCCCTTGCTTTACTCATCATCGATTCCCTCTCCTTTAGACTATGGGTCTGGGGAAGAGAAATCTACAAGTCCTGACACTCCTTTCGAGGAAATTTCTTTTGGGGGCACAATCTTCAGAATGATGGAGTTCTTTAAATGGAGTCATGCCCAGGTTTTTGAGGTACACGAGGTATTACAAGCTCCTCCAAATTGACCTTCCTAGACCTTCTGCTGTTCCTCCTGTTTTGGCTATGTTATTGGATGTCTCTTCTATTGCATCTAAGACTCCTGATTCCCATCACCCTGCTCCCAAGAAAACTAAGTTTTATAGGGTGTCTGAGGACTGTAAAGTCCTTTAGAGGTGTCCTTCTGCTGATCCTTGTGTGGCGTCTGTGATATCTGACAAGCCATTGCAGTTGCTGTCTTCTCCAAAGCAAGGCTATGGAAAGGCTAGGTAAGAAAATTTATACCTCTGCTACCTTAGATTTTAAGGCTGTCCGTTATCAGACCCATATGTCCAGATACATTTTGGCTCTTCTTTCCCAGGCTTGTCAAGTAATTTCTGATCTCCTGGACTCTGATATGAAGACCTCTGTTCTTTCCTTGTTAAGGACTTCTTCTGAAGTGGCCTGCCATTCCATTAAGTGTAGTTATGATGCTTCTTTTAGGGCTTCAGCCTTTGGTTCTGTAATGAAGAGATATTCCTGATTTCAGCTACAACCCTTGCCTGATGATATTAATGCTAAGTTGATGTATGCTTCTCTGGACAACAAACACTTGTTTGGTGACACTGCTGCTGATTAGTTTAAGAATCTTCATGATAAGGGCAAGGCCTTACATGAACTTAAACATGTTTTTGTTTCTTCTGTGCGTAAGTTTCAAAGATATTACCCCAGTAAGCCAGCTTTTGTTTGTAGGCAGTCTCGTCCTCCCTCCAGTGGTAAGAAGGGTGGGAAACATGCTCTTCCTGTTAAAGCTACCCAGACTCCTTTGAAACAGAAATCCACTTTTCCTGAGAAACCATCATCTTTCCCTATGCCTTTCAGTTTGGTTAAAGGTTACTCAGGACTCCTGGGTTCTGTCCATTATCTGCCTAGGGTACTACGTGGTCTGGAAATCTCTTCCCTCTTTCATGGGCATTCCTCAGCCCTCTTGAGAACATTTTTTTTCCAGTGGTGCTTCAGGATCTTTTGTATCAGGAAACTATCCAGGCAGTTCCAGTTTCTCAAAGTGGGAATGGGTTTTACTCCAGAATGTTCCTGGTCCCAGAAAAGAAGGCACTTGAAGGCCCATTCTGGATCTCTCACCTAAACACCATTCTGAAGGTTCCTTCATTTTGGATGTTGTCCCTTCAGACTTTGTTCCCTCTGCTGCTTCCTCAGGCTTTCTAGTGTCTCATGTCCTCGTGAATGCTTTTCACATCCCTTTAAAGTTTGTGTTTCTCTGTTGCTTCCTGGCATTTTCAGTTCTCTGATTTGCTTTTTGGCCTTTCTGCTGCCCCAAGGGTATTCACCAGATGCCTTTCTCCTGTGATTGCTTTTTGCAGGCTAAGTGGGTTCACAGTCTTTCCCTACTTGGACGATGACCTGTTTTAAAGCATCCTCTCCTGAGATTTTGGTAGAGAAGTTCCATTTTGCCATTTCCTTTCTGCAGAGCCTGGGGTTCACTATAAATTTCAAAAAGTCCTTTCAGACTCCTCCTCAGGATCACGTCTTCTGGGGTGCAGGATCAAGACTGTTCCAATGCTGGCATCCCCTACCTCTTCCCAAGTTATCAACTCTCATTTCCTTCTTTCATTTCCTTCCTCCTCTGAGCTATTTACAGCTAGGAAGTTTCTGAGAGCTCTAGTTTATATGGCTTCCACCATTCATATGCTTCATTTTGGCAAACTCCACATGAAAAAACTTTGTTGGTTTCTAAAGTCAGTTTGGCTTCAGCGTTCTCATCCCCTCGAATTTGTAGTTCCTCTTCTTCCATGCCTCTGTCTGGAATTTCGATGGTGGAGTCAGCGGTTGGCTGTCAATCCTGGGCTTCCACTTCATCCCCCTCTTCCCTCCCAGGAGCTGTTTACAGATGCTTCAGATGTGGGATGGAGAGTATCCTTCCGCTCTCTAAAGGTGCAGGGTCCTTGTTTGCCTCATCAAAGGAAAGGCCACATTAGTGTTAGATTTGAGAGCTCCTCTGATCGTTCTTCAAGGGGATTGCACCCTCGGTTCTCCCCATGGCCTCTCAGTGTTTACAGACGATACCACACTGATGTAGTATGTCAGCAAGAAAGAGGAGACAAGGTCTTATCTCTTATGCCTGATGGCGCTTCTAGTGTAGGAGCTAGCTATCCAGTATCGTGTGACACTTAAGGCAGTTTGCATTCCCTCAGGTCAGAACATTGTGGCAGACTCTATGAACAGGTCCATAATACAATCCCACATGTGGATGCTTCACAGGGATGTGTTTCTGGACATTGCCCACCAGTGGAGTACTCCAAGTCGATCTATTTGCCTCCCCTCTGAACAGACAGCTTCCTGTATATTGTGCCAGAGCAACAGATCCTCTGGTCTGGAATGTGGACACCCTCTTTCTTTGCTGGAGGGGATGTTTTTGTATGCCTTTCCTCTCTTTCCTTTAATTCCAAAAGTTCTGCTTGGGTTACAGGAGGATGCTCCCAAAATCTTGGTGATGATTCACATTTGGCCCAGATAGCATTGTTTCTCTCTCCTGTACTTAGTCAAGGTCAATCATCACAACTTACCTCACAGGGTGGACCCTAGTCACTCAAGACAGCGGATCTTGCATCCATCCCCACGTGTCCACTCTTTAACTGGCACTGTGGGTGATAGGATTTTGATTCCAGATACCTTTTTCCTGAGGACGTGCTTAAGGTCCTGCAGGAGGCCAGGAAGCCCACAACTAGAAAATCCTACTTATCTAAATAGAAGAGGTTTTCGGTTTGTCTTTTTCGTATCCTGAATCCACTTTCTGTGGATATTCCTGTTCTGTCTTATCTGTTCTAACTGCTTAATGCTGGGTTGGCTTATTCTTTTGTTAAGGCCCACTTAGCAGCTATTTCTGCTTGTCTGCCTTGATCACCCCCCCCTTCGGCTTTTAGATTGGCGGCCGAACAGCTTCTAAAAGGCGTCCTTCATATTAGGCCTCCCAGGAAGTCTGTTCCTCCACCCTGGAATCTTAATTTTGCTTTGGAAAAATTGACCTAGGCTCCATTTCAGCCTGCAACTTCAGCTTCCTTACAGTATTGCTCTTGGAAGTGTGTACTTTTGCTATCCCTTACTTCTGCCAGGTGGGTGTCCTGAGCTTCAAACCCTTATGGGTTGTCGTCCCTTTTTTTTTTGTGTTCCATAAGGACAGGGTTTCCCTTCATACTAATTCTTTTATGTCCAAAGTGATAAATGAGTTGTCTCCTAATCTGTCTATTCATTTGGCCAGTTGCTTCCCTTCTCCACAGTTTGCTAGTGAGAAGGTACTGCACACTTCAGATGTGCAGTGACAACTCATATTTTATTTGGATAAGACTGACTTTACGTAAATGTGATAAGTTCTGATGTTAAGTTGTCTATCTTGCCTTCGTTTCTTGCTGGTTGGTATCGGAGCCTATCCTCGGCTCCGACTCTGCCATCTTCTATAGCTCGAGAGCTGTGTACTGGCTCGAGGCTACCCTGACTTCACGTAAATGTGATAAGTTCTGATGTTAAGTTGTCTATCTTGCCTTCGTTTCTTGCTGGTTGGTATCGGAGCCTATCCTTGGCTCCGTCTCTGCCATCTTCTATAGCTCGAGAGCTGTGTACTGGCTCGAGGCTACCCCTTATCCCATGATGCCTAGTGCTAGCTACCCAGATCTTGTATGCCGCTTCAGCTGCGAGGTGTCATTCTTACTGGCTCAGGCTCGTATAAGTGTCTTGTTGAACTGTTTATAGTCAGTGTTTTTTCTGGGAGTTTATTGTTTAAATTGTAGTCGAAAACTTGTTATGTTAGTTGAGTGTATTTGTAGTCTTTTCCCTTAGAAGGTGTTTAAATTAGAGAGTTCTCCCCCCTTCCCCACCCCTATCCCTTCTTTAGGTTATCGTTTAGTTTAAGCCTTTCCTTCTATCTTATTTTTTTTTAGGTAGCCGTGTAAGTTAGAGGCTTCCTAGTTTAAAAAAAAAAAAAAAAAAAAAATCTTTAGCTGTAGTATACTGTGTGTTTTTGCTTTTTTGTTGTTGATGTTGTGGTTTTTTGTTATCGCTGTTTGGTCTTTGGGCCAAAAATCATTGTAGTATCTTTCAGGTATTTTGTTGGATATGTCTAAAGAATCCAAGGTGTCCGGATTCAAGAAGTGTGACTCGTGCTGTCAGAAAATGTCGTTGAAAGATGGGCATACTTCTTACGTCTATTGCTTAGGCGCAGTGCACCTGCAGGACTCTTGTTCTATATGCCATGCATTTGGCCCAAGAGTTCTGCAGGAGCAAGAATAAGCTTATCCTTAGGGGTCTTCTTAAGCCCCAGGATTCACCAGTCAAGGCTCAGCCTGTGAAATCCCCGAAACTGACCAAATCGGCTCCAAGCTTGGAGCCGTCATTGGTTCAAACTTTACCTGCTACTTCAGTTCCGGCCGGAACCCAGGAGACTATCTCCCCGTCGGCTCCATTAGAATCTTCGGAGCTGTCGCGGACCTGCAAGAGACTGAGGTCCCCTTCTCTGGAATCCATACATTCGGCTCCCCGGTCTCCCCTGCTGCAAAGTGAGCGCAGTCACAGATCTTCCCACTCCTCTCGGTCCTCTAGGCTCTCTGATCACGACGTGGAGAGAGTGGTCACTAGGTTGCTGAAGTCGCAGGCACTTGCCAAGATGTTGTCCAGCCCTCCTCAACAGGTGTCTGCTCCATCCACTTCTAGCGATATTCCTCCTCCGACTCCATTGAGCTCGGAGCAGGAGTTCGTTGGGGTTCGAGTAGTGGAACCGTCTGCTCCGATAACTATTTCTCCTTCGGTTCCGTTGTTGGCTCCGATTCCATTGTTGGTGCCGTCCGTCTAGGGATCTGGGTGCCGAGGCTCCCTCGTCAGCTCCGAGGTTGCGAGTGGCACTGGACCCTTGTCTGACACCGTTCTCCCTCTCGGAGCTTCGGCGCAGGTGAGCTCGGCTCCTACATCGGCCTCAGAGCCGTCTCCCTCTGTGCGGAGAACGATTCCGGTACCTTGGAACCGGAGTCTTCTCTGCATCGTGGCAGGGATGCCTTCAATGTCATGAGGAGTGTGCTGGCCTCTGAGTCAGCTCCACAATCGACCCTACCGGCTCCTTCCCATGTAGTGCCTGCGTCAGCCTCTGCTCCTCCTCCAGGCCCCAAGCATGGGGAACTGGCGCTCCAGGGCACCACATTGGGTGTTTCCTCTTCTTCCGAGGCCTCCCCTGATAATTCAGAGGAGCCCCCTCAGAAGACGTGCAAGAGGAAGCACATTGACTCCCCTGAGTCTGTCACTTCTGATACAGACTTAAATGAATCGGAAGGGTCCCCGAGATCCCCCTCTGAAGCTGTTTCCTTCTCGGACATCCTTGAAATGCTTAAGCAGAGAGGGAACTGGAATCCCCTAGCCCCTACCGAGGATGAGTCTGTATTCCTGGATGCGTTCTGTTCCCGACCTTCCACCTCCTGGGTTTCTCCGCCTTTTGATCCACTCATGTCAGTGGTGGCTCGAAAGGCTTCGTCAGCCCCGGATACAGTGGAACCAACACCGAGGAGACCTGGCAAGTTTATCACTGCACCCCTTGATAAGCAGTTCCTTACCAAAGGTGTTCCTGTAGATGCCATGGTGGTAGCAGCAGCCACTAAAAAAAGAGTTAGCGGAAACTTCTTCATCTGTCCATCCTCCTAACAAGGAGTCTAGGACTATGAATAGATACGGGAAGCGAATGTTTGCTTCAGCGACCTTCGCTATGAGGTCACTGAATTACTTATGCCATTTTACCCAGCTTCAGAAGGATCTCCTTAAAGAGCTCAGAGATACCCTTCAGGATCCATCAGCTGAAAGGGGCTCAAGCTAAAGTGACTTCTCATCTGGCAACCCTTAATTCTATCTTCAACTGCTCCATGAGGCTCATTTCCTATGCAGCTGATGGTGCGAGTAAAGCTGCAGGTACAGGCGTGACCCTTAGGAGACACGCATGGATGCGGCTGTGTAATTTTGCGGAACCCTTTAGAGCGTCATTCACCAACATCCCCTTTGATGGTTCCTTTCTCTTTGGACCACAGGTGAAAGACACTCTGACTAGGTGTGAGCAAGAAGGCAAGACTCTCTCTGCCGTGGGAGTCCATTTTTCCACTCCTTCCAGACCATACCCCAAGGGTCAGAAGAGTGGTAAAATGTGGTTTTGAAAATTCCCAGGGAGCCTTGCCTGACACATGTAGTGATTTTTCCTCCAGGGGAAGAGTAGGAAACAACAACAGACGCCGCCCTCATGGCAGAGGGGTTCCGCAAAACCAGGGCAGCAAAGAATCCTTCTTTGAGAAGCCCTTCCAGCATCCCTGAAGAGTTGCCCGCCTCTGGAGGCAGTCTGAGGAAGACTTTCACTGTACCCAGAAGCCTGGCAGCATTTAATGCAAGACAAATGAGTACACTCAATCATATCTGGAGGTTACAGAGTTCCCTTCTTTCAACCCCCCTTACCATCAAGCAAATCCCTTTCAGACATATTCCTGAGGGACCAAGCAGTCCTAGAAGTTTCAAAACTGCTAGAAAAAAGTGTCATCCAGGAAGTCCCGGCAGACCAACACGGATCCAGAACTTATTCAAGGTTCTTTTTGGTACCAAAAAAGACAGGGGACTGGAGACCGATTCTGGATCTCAGCAGACTAAACAGGTCTGTTCAAAGAAGAAAGTTTCGGATGGTCACGCTACAGTCCATTCTACCCTTTCCGGGTCAGGACAATTGGATGTGCTCCATAGATCTCCAGGATGCGTACTATCATATCAGAATGGACATGCGCTCCAGGAGGTTCCTTTGCTTCTGGCTGGGAGCCAGTCATTTCCAGTTCAGAGCTCTGCTCTTTGATCTCACTACAGCCCCCCAGGGTGTTCACCAAATGTATGGCAGTGGTCAAGGCTCACCTGAGACATCGAGGATTCCAGGTGTTTCCATATCTAGACGACTGGCTCCTTACTGCTACTACCAGGCATCAACTTCTTCAAGACAGGGACTACACAGTCACAATTTGCTCCCAGCTAGGCATTACAATAAACTTCGAAAAATCTGCCTTGTTGCCCTGCCAATCTATTACCTATATAGGAGCAGACTTAGATGCAAGGAGTATGTCCGCATGTCTACCGCCAGACAGGTGGCCACAATTCGCCAGCAAGTACAAATTCTAATGCAGTGCAGAAGGGTCAGAGCCAGGTTAGTCCTTCAAACTCTGGGTTCCATGGCAGCGGCAGTTCTTCTAATCCCTCTGGCCCGCTTTCACATTAGAATCCTTCAGTGGCTTCTGTTCACACAGTGGTCCTTTCAACAGCTGCCCATGTCTCACATGATCATGATTACAGAAACATGCAAAAGGCACCTTTCCTGGTGGATGGCCTCCCCACTAGTGCCTTAGGGCAGACCATTCATTCAGCCCCCTCCGGTTGCCACAGTCACCACAGAAGCCTCCGTGATAGGGTGGGGGGGGCATTATCAGGGCAGGACAGTCCAAGGCACTTGGCAGCCTCACGAGTACCATCTGCACATAAACATCTTAGAAATGAGAGCCGTGCTCCTAGCGTTACAAGCTCTTCAGGACTCTCCCCCTTCTGGGACCATTACAATTCAAACGGACAACATGTCAGTGGTGTGGTACATCAACAAGCAGGGCGGAACCAGGTCCTAGCCCCTATGTCGAGAAGCACTCCGACTCTGGCAGTGGGCGATCTCCTCCCAACGATTTCTGATTGCGACACACATCCCTGGGAGGTCCAACGTCATAGCGGACAGGCTCAGCAAAGCTATTCTAATGCCTTACGAGTGGTCTCTGAATCAGGTAGTTGCGGATCTGATCTTCTGCAAATGGAGACAGCCTTTTATTTTATTTATTTTATTTTATTTTATTTTACATTTGTTGGCTGGCTGGTCTCTATGGATTTATTTTTTCTTTTCAGTAGAGGAGGGGAGAAAAATGGAAGACATGGACGAATACAACAAACAACACAAAACTATAAAACAAATATATAAAGAGTTATCAAGCAAAAATTTAAAAAAAATAGGGTGTTTTTACTCAATAAGACCATAAAAATTATAAATTTTAAAGATATAACCCATAATTTATAATTTCATTATTGAAATTAATTAATTATTTAAGAAAAGAGAGAGACAGAGAAAGAGAGAGAGAGAGGCAAAGACAACACAAAGTAGAGAGAAGACAGAATAGAAAGAGAGAGGGGAGAGAGAAGAGAAGAAGGAGAGAGAAAGAGAAACTTTTTAAGAGCTGCAATCTTTTTGCCACTCCCCTTCAACAGCAAATGCAGCAACTACTTCTCCCTTTTCCGCTTCCTGGTCACTCTCCCAGAGACGCTCTAGTCCACGATTGGCCTCAGGGACTTCTTTATGCCTTCCCTCCGTTTCCTCTTATACCCAAACTCATACAGAAAGCTATTTCGTTGGGTTGCAAAATGATCCTCATTGCCCCCTACTGGCCTCGACAGATATGGATGTTCGTGTTTCACTGTTGCAGTCATTACACTTGGGTTATCCTTCTGGCAGGCTACCCGCAGTCGGCCTGAATTCCAAAGTCCTGCTCCGGTGTCTGTTCCTGTTGCCTCTTCCCTGACGTCAGTGCACCAGGGGTATAAAAGATGCAGCCGATGCCATTTTCTTCAGTCTTTCTTGCCGCGCGGTGCCCGAAGCAAAAGCAGTTCGCAAGTGCCGGTCGGCCGACTCCTGAGATTTTCAAAATCGAATTTCAGATCCGAAGTCATCAATAAAGCTAAGTACACCATTGGGGAAACTTTTTTTCTTGCTCCAGACTGATGTCAGAAAAAGTTAACAATTGTATTTCTTGTGGGAAGCAAATAGTTCATAAGGATTTTCATTCTTACTGTATTCCTTGCCTGGGCCCTGACCACGATGTTGCTAGCTGTCGGTTTTGTGCTAGATTTAACCAACGCACTATTAAGCGTCGGTATGATTTTGTTTTTCATTACTTGGCGGAAGGTTTAATTATATAATGCCGTTGAAACAGCCGACGACCTGAGTTTATAAAAAATGCAAGGAAAAGGACAGGCATCCGAGGTCCAAAACTGACGACGAGGCCTCTGCTAGGCCAGTCACCAGTTCTCAGTGAGGGGCTTTCGCAACCCCTGACAACCCGCTACCTCAGAGCCGAGCCACAGGCCGCTTCCGACTCCCACGTGGAAACAGCTAGGCCTCTGGATACTCGAGGTATTGGACACTCGGAAACTATTCCCTCAGATGGGTCCAGAGCCACTGAGCAGGCATCGGCTTCTGAGCGTGTTTTCAGACCTACACAGTTAAATATCAAGCCAACCTCAGCTTCCAAGGCAAAGACTAAAGCAGCTTTAAAGACAAAGAAACAAGTACAGCATTCTCCTGGACAGACTTCCATGCCTAAAAAACAGATGCTTAAAATGGCTGAAGACCTAATTACTTTGATCAGGGGTTCTCATCACCCTCCTGATAAGAGGCCTAGGCAAGACACAGAATATGATTCTTCTGATCAGGTTTCCATTTCCTGCGACTTCTCTTCAGAACAGGGATACTCTCTTCCTCCCTATGAGGATTCTGATGCTGAAGAATCTATTCCTTCAGCTTCTCCTCCTGAGGATTATTTCTTTGGGGAAACCCTGCATACCATGAGGGAGCATTTCCACTGGGAGAGCCAGGATTACTCGCAATCTAAGAAAAGGCTCAGAGACTTTCTTCTACTACCTCAGCACAGACCTCTTGCTATTCCCCCTGTTCTAGATGTTGTAGATGTATTTTCAGAGTCCGGCCTGTCTCCCGACTCTTTACCTCTTGCACCTGTTAAGCCAGACAGATACTACAGGGTTCCAGACTCTCATAAAGTTCTATATAAAAAACCTGCTGCTGACCCAGAAACTATATCTCAGGGTCCCAAAGGGGTCAAGGCCTCTACTGCAAAAAAGCCTGTCCACTCAGATAGGGATGCTAGGGCACAGGACAGATGGGGGAAAAAGTTTACACTTCTGCTACCTTGGCTGTAAGGGCTTTAAATTGTCAGTTTCATATGCTTAAATATCAGCAATACTTAATGTCACTGCGAAAACAAAATGTTGACAAATTCTGAGTGTTCTGAAAACAAGGAAATGCAGGATTTATTGCATGCAGCTGAACAAGTGGGAAAGCATACTTTGCAATGTGGTTTTTATTCACTGGAGGCCTCTTGCAGGGCCGCTGTTACATGTTCTGTCATTAGAAGGCATGCTTGGTTAAAGGAACAGAATCTGCCTGATCATGTTAAAGCAAAATTATTGGATGCTCCATTACAGCATGATACTTTGTTTGGTGTTAAGGCAGAAGAGGTGTTGAAGAAAATGGAGGATAAAGCGAAATCTATGCAGACAGTAAAGGATTTCTTACAGCTACAACAACCCAGATTTAGCAGGAACTGGCCACAGAGAGGCAGATACAGACGCCCTAGAGGCAGACAACAGCCCCAGGGCTCATACAGGCCCAGTGGGGTGCTTCTACCTCCAAAAGTGGAGAAGACAAATCACAGCCATATAGGAAACAGCCCCAATGACTTTCCTCTGTCAATGCACTTATCTTTTGGCAGCACCCTTAGGGGGAAAACTAGCACTTTTTTCAAAAAATTGGCACATGATCACCCAGGACAAATGGGTCTTAAATATAGTCTCTCAGGGCTACAGGTTCCACTTTCACACCCTTCCAAAGGCAAAAGGTATGCCAGACCTGCCACACAATCGATGGGCAGAGGCACAAAAGCAAGTTTCATCTCTCATGAGCATAAGGGCTATTCAGCTAGTACCACAACAAGAGCCAGGGACAAGGATTTTACTCGAGACTTTTCTTAGTACCAAGAAAGGACAAAACCTGGAGACCAATTCTGGACCTGTCTATTCTAAACACTTTTCTGGATGTTCCAAAATTCAAAATGTTGACTCAGCAGCAGCTTCTGCCCATGCCTGGCAAGAAGGCTTGGCTTGTAACTTTGGACCTCAAAGAGGCATACCTGCATGTCCCAATAAGACAATTTTGCAGAAGATACCTCAGATTCATAGCTGACTCAATGTACTACCAATTCTCTGCACTGCTCTTTGGCTTATCTGCTGCGCCCAGGGTCTTCACAAAATGCCTGGCACCAGTAAGTGCATTTTGCAGACAGAGGAATTCAAATATATCCCTTCTTAGACGACTGCCTTATTCAAGCAGAGACCAAAGACATTCTTCTAAAGCATCTGGTGTTTGTAAAAAGATTACTAATTTGCCTACGATACACAGTAAACGAAAGAGATAATATTCCTGGGTGCAAGCTTAAATACAACTGCCCAGATGGCTTATCTCACGCCAGACAAAGGCAACTGACTTCTTGCTTCGAAAGCATGGCAACAAAGGCCCAGTTATCTGCAAAAAAAGTTCTGCAGGCTTTGGGCTACGTGGCATCCTGCATTCTGCTAATTCCATATGCAAGACTGCATATGACGAAGCTACAATGGTATCTAAAAAGTGTTTGGACTCAACATTGCCACAGCCTGGAATCAATAATTACCCTCATTCCCTGCCTGCAACAGGAGTTTCGATGGTGGGCACAGGCCTGTCACCACAACAAGGGACAGCCATTCACTTTACCCACAGCCAGTCAAACACTAATAACAGATGCATCAGATTATGCCTGGGGGACCCACATGGCAGGAAAATGTATTAAAGGCACATGGCCCGCAAGCCGAAGGCATCTTCACATCAATCAAAAAGAGATGCTAGCTGTACAAAATGCCCTGACAGCCTTCAAGGATCTACTTCATCCAGGACAACTGCTGATAAAGATGGACAGTACTACAGTCATGTGGTACATAAACAAACAGGGAGGCACACATACTTACTCCCTCTGCAGACAAGCCATGATTTTGTGGAACACAGCATTGATTTATCAAGTACACCTGCAAGCACATTTCCTGCCAGGAAAAACAAATGCTCTGGCAGACGAACTAAGCAGAAACCTCATGGACCCTCACGAGTGGAAACTAGATCCACAAATCTTCAGCATAACAAGGAAATTGGGATGCCCAAACATAGATCTATTTGCCTCCCCTCACAACTGCCAACTACAGAGATTCTGCACAAGGACTTATCACAAACAAGCATGGAAAGTGGATGCCCTCTCATTCAGCTGGAAAAACCTTAAAGTATATGCCTTTCCTCCACTGCCTCTCCTCCCCAAGGTACTCCTAAAGGTCAGACAAGAGAAGCCAAAAATTATACTGATTGCCCCGGATTGGCCATGCCAGCACTGGTACCCAATCCTAAAGAGCTTGTCTCAAGGCCCAGCCTGGACATTGCCTCAAATTCCTCATTTACTGACCCAACAAAACAATCCGATCCTGCACAGCCATCTCAGAACCCTAAATCTGGCTGCATGGCGGATAATGTAACCATTCAGAATACACCTCTCTCAAGCGGTTATGGATGTTATTTTTAAGGCCAGGAGGCCCAGCACCAGAAAATGTTATGCGGAAAAATGGAAGAGATTCTGTGCTTGGAACCAGGCAAAAGGAATTGACATGCTTGTACCAAATATTCCTCAGATTTTACAATACCTAACTGAGATGCTGGACAAAGTCCTATCCTTCTCATCATCTAAGATACATGCCTCTGCCATTTCAGCTCATTACAATACTGACCCACCTATTTTTTCACATCCACTGCTAAGGCAGTACCTCAGAGGGGCCAAAAACATAAGACCTCCAAGGAGAGCACCAATACCTGCATGGGACTTCAATTTTCTCTTGGGAAAGCTCACACTGTCTCCTTTTGAGCCAGCTAATACAGCTGAGAGAAAATTCTTATCATGGAAAACAGCTCTGCTCCTAGCAATAACTTCAGCCAGAAGAGTCTCAGAGTTACAGGCACTAATGGCTGTGGAACCTTTTATTATTTTCCATCCCAGCAGGGTTTCTCTAAGGACAAACCCAACATTTATGCCTAAGGTAGTGTCCAGTGTGGCTCTTAACCAAACCATTCATTTGCCTACCTTTTATCCAAACCCACAGAATAAAGGGGAAGAGACTTCTGCATTCTTTGGACATACACAGACCGTTACGCTTCTACTTGGACAACACTAAAGCTTTTAGAAAGACTGAGCAACTCTTAGTGGCATATGCTGCAAGATCACAAGGTAAGGCTGTTTCAAAGCAGACTATTTCAAAATGGATAGGCCACTGCATTTGTTTCTGCTATTCACAACATGGCAAATCAGTGCCTAAGGGCATTAGGCCACATTCAACCAGAGCAGCAGCCACTTCTGCAGCCTTCCTCAGAGGAGTACCAACCAAGGATATTTTGGTGGCTGCAACTTGGACTTCTGTGCACACTTTTAGAAAACACTACCACTTGCCTCTTTACTCTAAATCCAGAGCAGGCTTTGCCACTGCAGTTCTGCAGGGCCTCATAGCCACTCCTAATTCTATTTAGGCCCAGCCTCCCAACCTCAGCTTTGGGATTCAACCCAAGTGTAATGACTGCAACAGTGAAACACGAACATAGTACAGTTGTGTACCTACCATAATTGTACATGTTCGAGTGTATTCACTGTTGTAGTCCAGGTTACCCTCCCTCCATCCCCCTTTTATTTGCTGGGACTTATCTATATTTCTCTATCCTATACAACCTATGTGGTGTATTTGCTTGTAGATGAAGGTAATGACTGTGTTACTGCATGCTTTTTTGTAAGCAGAATTTTTAGCCTACCTTTTTGGGGGCAACCTGACATCTGTGGCAAGAAAAACTGAAGAAAATGGCATCTGCTGCATCTTTTATACCCCTGGTGCACTGATGTCAGGGAAGAGGCGACAGCAACCGATGCCGGACCAGGACTTTGGACTTCAGGCCGACTGCGGGTAGCCTGCCAGCAGGATAACCCAAGTGTAACGACTGCAACAGTGAATACACTCTAACATCTACATTTATGGTAGGTACACAACTGTACTTTCCCGTTCCTGCACTGTTACCTTCTCGAGCAGCCCTGGACTCTGGATCCTATTTCAGACCTGCTGATTCATCAATCAGGTGGGCTGCATCAATCCCTCCAAACTCCCCAGCTCACAGCTTGGTTGCTCCACTTCCAACCCTAGCCAGGCTTCCCAGCATTTCCCCGGCCGTTCGTGAGATTATTGTCTCCTGTCACAAGTCTGCCACTAGAAAGACTTATGCTAGCAAATGGAAACGTTTTTCTTGTTGGGCAGAGGCTAGGAACATAGATCCCTTTTCAGCCCCAGTCCACAAAATCTTCCTAGCAGAACTTTTTCATTCTGGGTCCGCTACTGCTACAATCAGGGTTCAATTGGCGGCCATTTCTAACTTTCATGTTGGGCTGTCTAATGTAAACATTATGTCTCATAAGCTGTGTAAAGCTTTTCTCAGAGGGACTACTCTCCTTTGGCCCCCAGTGAGAGATCCCCCTCCTCCTTGGGACCTTAATTTGGTATTAACCTCCTTAATTATGCCCCTTTTGAACCGGCAGCATCCTGCTCCATTAAGTTTCTATCTTGGAAAACTCTCTTTCTGGTAGCTATTACTTCAGCCAGACGTGTCTCTGAACTTCAGGCAGTAAGTGTTCGTCCTCCGTACTTAGTTTTTCATAAGGACAGAGTTGCTCTGAGGACTGATCCCTCTTTCCTTCCGAAAGTATGCTCAGAAAATAATTTATACCTATCTATAGACCTCCCTGTGTTTTTCCCTAACCACACCAACAAGGCAGAATACAAATTACACCAATTAGATGTTCATAGACAATTGCGTTTTTACCTGCATAGAACGAAGGATATAAGGAAGTCGGACCAACTTTTCCTTTCCTATGCTCAGGGCAAACAAGGTCTCCCAGTTTCCAGTGTGACCTTATCCAGGTGGTTGTCTCACATTATTACCTTCATCTATCAACTGAGAAACAGAGTTGTCTGTCAAACCGAAAGGTCATTCTACTAGGGCTTTGGCCACCTCTGTAGCCTTCCAGTCTAGGTTGCCCACGGACTCTGTCTGTGCAGCTGCTACGTGGGCAAACCCTCATACCTTTATTTCTCATTGCAAGTTAGATATGGTCTCCAGGAGTAGAGCTACCTTTAGTTCCACTGTTCTGAAAAGTCTGTTCCAATGAGTTGCCCAGGATTGTAGGTGCTAGGGACGCTATCCCAACCAGCAAGAAACGAAGGCAAGATAGACAACTTAACATAAAGAAGTTATGTACCTACCATAACGTTCCATGTTAGTTGTCTTCATCTCGCCTTCTTTCTTGCATCCCCCCTCCATCCCCCTGTCCTATAGGACCGAGAGGAGTTCAGGTTTCACTGGCTGAGTGTTCTCTGATTTGTTTCCTCTACTGACTTAGAGAGTATGACAGGTATGCTCAACCTTTTGCTTGGAGGGGTTCATTCTATAGTTATGGCTGGGGTTAGCTATTTCAAACGAGATCTGGGTAGCTAGCGCTAGGCATCATGGGATAAGGGGTAGCCTCGAGCCAGTAAAGAGCTCTCGAGCTGTAGAAGATGGCCGAGTCGCAGCCGAAGATCGGCTCCGATCCCAACCAGCAAAAAAGAAGGCGAGATGAAGTCAACTAACATGGAACGTTATGGTAGGTACATAACTTTTTTTCCTTTCATTCTAGATATTTAGGATTGGCTGTTTCCAGGCAAACTTTTTTTTTTATTCCTTTCATGGCACGAACCTTTCTTCTTCTGTTAAGGCTCAGGCTGCTAGGGCTGTGGCTTCTTCTGGTGTGTTTTCAGAGGTTTGGATACCAAGTCTGTTCTTGAGGCAGCTACCTGGACTAATGTGCATATGTTTACCAAGCACTACAAGTTGGATGTGATATTCCGGGCTAGAGTTGGCTTTGCTAGACCCATTCTTCATGGGTTCCTAGAGAGGTCTGCTTGTCCTTCCTCCTCCATTTCTTCTTCCTGAGCTTTTGTACTCTCCCTGTTGTAAGGAATACTACAACAGTGAAATGGAGGGACATAGTACAGGTGTGTAAGATCTTGGCATAATGGTAGATGTCATCCTCTTCACTGTTGCAGTGTTCATTCCCTCCCTCCTCTCCCTTGTTCTTTTCTCTTCTGGATCTACTTGTTACCTCTCTACTCCTTGGTCTGCTGTTCTTACTGGGGCTCTCAATTCTGAGAATGGTATGTCTGTACGTCACCCTTATGTAATATGCTGTATGCGAGGAGCATACGTGTGATGCACTGCTTGCCTTAAGCAGCCTAAAGGCTTTAATATACTGGCCAGATGTTGGACTGCCAATGGCAGGGGATCTCTTTTGTAAGAAATACTGCAGTGGGTGAAGAGGGACATCTACCGTTCTGGTAATATCTTACACAACTGTACTTTCCCCAAAGACGTACACCAACCTAGATGCATATAGAATGTTCACTGTTTGGTCCTTTGCAGATTCACATACCTTAGCAAGTTGCAGTCAGTTCAGTCACTTGAGCTGAAGTTACCCTCTTCATTTCTTTCTTGTATCATCACAGTACTTTTAGTGCATACAGTAGTTCCAGGAACCGGACATCCCTTGTTGTTCCTACCACATGATCCATCCACAAAGAGCTCTAGATGTTCTTTGTGTTTCACTGTTGTAGTCCTCACATTTGCGTTATCTCTGTCAGGGTAGCCCTCGTCTGGCCTGAATACCAGAGACTTAGTATTTCGATGTCGGTTGCTGTCGTTTGAGGACTGACATCAGGTCGTCAGTGGTATAAAGGAAGGCAGCCGACACCATTACGTCAGTCTTTCGAAGCAGAAGCAGTTCACACAAGTGCCAGTCAGCCACTACCTGAGTTTTCATTTCCGAATTGAAGTGGAAGTCTTCGAAAGCTAAAGACTCCATTGGGGATCCTTTTTTCTTGCACTAACTGATGTCAGAAAAAGTTAATTGTCATGCCTGTAGAAAGCAAATACCACACAGAGACTTCCACTCTTACTGCATCACTAGTCTAGGCCCAGACCACAACGTCCCTTGTTGTCGCTTCTCTTCTTTAACACCAGCACTATCCATTATCAGGCCCTTATTATAGGCATATATTTCCATTCACAGTCCTCAAATTCCGATACGACTTCGGTAAGCCATCCGACAG
This sequence comes from Protopterus annectens, assembly GCF_019279795.1. Taxonomy (NCBI): domain Eukaryota; kingdom Metazoa; phylum Chordata; order Ceratodontiformes; family Protopteridae; genus Protopterus; species Protopterus annectens. The sequence continues at coordinate 290,810,087 of NC_056742.1, forward strand.
CAGATCATCTGAAAAAACATAAAGATAAAGACAGACCGCACAGGACCAAACCTTCTGATGGCACTATCGTTAAGCTGGTCGTCAGTCCTCCGGAACTCAGTGAGGCGCTTTCGCAGATCTTGATGCCCACTTCATTTAATTTGCAGACCACTACCGAGACCCTTTCAGAGTCTGGTATGCCGTAGAACTCTTTGACTAAGGATCCTGCTATCGTTTCTACCTTGGATGGGTTCGGAGCCACTATGCAGGCACCGGCTTATGAGGAAGTCCTTCGCAACACTGAATCCTGACATAAACCGATGCCTTCTTTTGCGACTACCGTTCTTTTGAAAACAACAGAGTTCCTTAGGCCCAGAGGTTGAACCACACCAAAGAAACTGACTGCCCATTTTCAGGTGCCTGCTCCCTTGCCACAGTCTTAAATGCTTAAAATGGCAGCAGATCTCATCATGCCATTAGGGCAAGCCAAACCACTCCCTCAAAAAGGAAAAGAGATCTGTCTCCAGTAGTTTTATCTGAACAAGAGTCTGATGAATCTGATGTATCTGACTGTGAAGGCATGCAGCCCCTCTACACATATGAGGATTCTGATGCAGAGGAATCCATTCCTTCAGCCTCTCCCCCAGAGGATTTTTCCTTTGGGGAAACCCTGCATACCTTAAGGGAGCATTTCCGATGGGAGAGTCAAGATTAAGCTCAGTCTAAAAAGAGGCTCAGAGTTCCTGGATCTTCCACAACACAGACCCTTAGCCGTCCCCCAGTCCTAGATGTGGTGGATGATGTTTTCCTTGAATCCAGCTGGACTTCAGACGCCCTTCCTCCTGCTCCCAGAAAACCAGACCGGTACTACAGAATCCCTGACTCTCACAAATATCTGTTTAAAAATCCTACAGCTGGCCCTGAGGTCATCTCTCAAGGGCCAAAAGGGATTAAAGCAATCTCTGCTAAGAATCACACCCCCTCAGACAGGGATTCCAGAGCACTGGACAGATTGGGTAAGAAAGTATACACCCCACCTACTGTTGTTACGAGGGCATTAAATTGTCAGTTCCATATGCTTAAATATCAGCAAAATACCTTGGAACTCATTAAAGAAAAAAATATCCTCCTTTCCTGCATGGGCAGAATCTAAAGATTTACAAGACTTAATGCATTCCGCAAGTCAAGTAAATAAACACACTTTGCATTGTGGTTTTGACACCCTAGAAGCTTCTTACAGGGCAGCAGTCACTGGATATCATTTGAAGGCATGCATGGCTTAAGGAACAACCTCTGCCCGACCATGTCAAATCAAAATTGTTGGATGCACCCTTGCACAAAGATAACTATTTGGCACTAAAGCAGACTAGGTCTTAAAGATGGAAGAAAAAGCAAAATCTATGCAGACGGTAAAAGATTTCTTATAGGTCCAGCAGGCATTTCCTCTCCAAGCACTGGTCCTTTTCTGCTCCAAGTAAACGGGGCCAGCCTAGGCCCCGTGGAAACAGACCCCCCCCCCAGACAGCAGCCCCAGGGGTTACAGTGATCTAAACAGTGGACTACCTCCACTTCAAAACCAGGGAGTTCTAAGCCATTCCCTTATGGTAAGAACTCACAATGACTCTCCTCCTGCAGACCTAGCCTCAGCCCACCTTCACATACCCCTAGGATGAAAACTGTCCTTTCACTCAAGCACCTCTGCCACCATTACCAAGGACCAGTCGGTACAAATTCTCCTTCCACGCCCTTCCAACCCCAAATGTGTTTCCAGATCTACCGCCAAATCAGTGGGCAGAGGCTCAAAAGCAAATCCTTTCCCTGCTCTCCTTGGGAGCAGTAGAGCATGTTCCTGCTCCGCAGATGGGCCAAGGCTTCTAGTCCAGACTTTTTCCGGGTGCCCAGAAAAGAGGACACTGGCACCCCTTCCTCGATCTACCCATCCTAAACACCTTCCTGGTGATCAGAATATTCAAAATGCTCACCCTCCAGCAGTTGCTACTTTTGCTGTCCAAGGACGCTTGGCTAGCCACCTTGGACCTAAAAGAGGCCTACCTCCACATTCCTATCAGGGATCCCTGCAGAAAATATCTATGCTTCAGGCCAGGATCTCAACACCTTCAGTTCTCTGCGCTACCCTTTGGTTTATCTACTGCTCCCAGAGTTTTCACAATATGCCTGGCTCCGGCCATTGTGTTTTGCAGACAGATATTCAAATTTACCCCTACTTAGACGACTGCCTTATTCAGGCAGACAGCCAGGAAAAGCTGATCAAAGACTTGGCATTTGTAATGAACCTACTAACCTCCCTAGGGTGCACAACAAAAATAAATCCAAGCAGGAACCCACCCAAAGGATAATCTTCCTGGGAGCAAGTCTGGACACAGCATCCCAGATGGCATGCCTTACACCTGTCTGCTTACTTTTCTCAACTGGCCACCAGGCCCCAACTTTCTGCAAGGAAAATCCTGCAAGCCCTGGGGTTCATGGCATCTTGCATACTCCTCATTCCATATGCCAGGCTGCATATGAGGAAAGTTCAGTGGTACCTAAAGAGCCTTTGGTGTCAACACACTCAAGATCTGGAAACTCTTCTACTTATTATTCCTTGCCTGAAAAAGGAATTTTTTTGGTGGGCAACAGCCTGCTCCCACAAGGGACTGCCCTTCTCCCCACACCCCGCCACCCAGACCCTCACCATAGACACATCAGACTACGCTTGGGGTACACACCTGGATGGCAGGTGCATACAGGGCCAATGGAGCCCACAGCAAATCCCCATGCACATCAGTCTAAAAGAGATATGATGCCTGTGCAGCAGGCCTTGATAGCTTTCAAGCCCCTTCTCTCACCAGGGGTTCTCCTGATCAAAACAGACACCACTGTGATGTGGTACATCAACAAGCAGGGAGGGACTCGCTCCTACCCGCTGTTCAGGCTGGCCATGACCCATTTGGCTCACAGCCTCATCCATGCAAATTCATCTGCTAGCACAATACCTTCTAGGCTCATTCAGCTCCCTGGCAGACCAATTAAGCAGCAAGTTTTTGGACCCACATGAGTGGCAGCTCAACAGAAGCACCTTCTTCCTGATAACTCAGAAATGAGGAACCCTGGAAATCGACTTCTTTGTCTCTTACACCAACCATCAGCCTTAGCAAATTCTGCACCAGGGAGCATCACTGCATGGCTTGGAAAGTGGATGCCCTGTCCTTAGTCTGGGTAAACGTCTCGGTCCATGCCTTTCCTCCACTACCTCTCACCCCCACTATACTGCTCAAAATAAGGGATGAAAAACCAAGGACCATTCTCATAGCTCTAGTCTGGCCCAGACAGCACTGGTACCCCTTGCTGTGCAGCCTGTCCCCGCTGCCTCCATGGAATTTTCCTCTGATTCCAAACCTTCTAACCCAGAGGGAAGGGGACTTCATGCACACACAGTTGGAGACACTCAGTTTGGCAGCTTGGTATTCCCTAGCCCCTGACCAATCTGCCATCCTCAGTAAACAGGTTCTGGATGTTATCCGAGAGGCCAGACGCTCTAGCCCAGAAAGTCTTATGCAGATAAATGGAAAGGATTATGCACCTGGAGCCAGTATGGCACAGGCATCCTTCCCTTTCATCCTGGATTACTTAGCTGACCTACTACACAGTGGTCTCTCTTTCTCCTTTATAAAAAATCATGCCTTTGCTATTTCTGCTCATTTTCCCTCTGAGCAGCCTCTTTTCTCACACCCTCTGATAAACACTTCCTCAGAGGGGCTAGCAACTTGAGGCCACTCAGAAGAGCACCTTCACTAGCTTGGGACCTTAACTTTGTCTTGGAAAAGCTCACCCTGCCTCCTTTCAAACCAGCTTCTTCTGCAGAGCTAAAATATCTTTCCTGGAAAACAGCCTTCCTCCTGGCCATCACTTCAGCCAGAAGGGTCTCTGAGCTGCAAGCACTCATGGCTGTGGAACCCTTCATCATCTTTCATCCAGACAGAGTGTCCCTCAGAACTAATCCGTCATCCATGCCCAAGGTGGTGTCCCGTGTGGCTGTCAACCAATCCATTCATTTGCCCACCTTCTTTCCTAACCCCCCAAAACAAGGGGGAAAGGATTCTGCACTCTCTCTAGATGTGCACAGATAGCTTCGATACCATCTGGACAGGACTAAACCCTTCAGGAAGTCTGATCAATTGCTGCTTAGCTTTGCTTCAGGGAAAAAAGGCAAAGCCATCTCCAAGCAAACCATTTCCAAATGGATAGCAAACTGCATCTGTTTCTGCTACAAACCACATGGAAAGCCTCCCCACAAGGGGGTCAGGACATAGTCCACCAAAGCAGCCCCCACCTCTGCAGCTTTCCTCAGAGGGGTCCCCACCAGGGACATCTTGGAGGCTGCCACCTGGACATCTGTTCACACTTTTACCAAACATTACCACCTGCTTCTCTTCCAAATCCAGGCCAGGGTTTGCCTCTGCAATCTTCCTTTCTTTCTTTCCTTGACTCTCCCCCCATTTCCTCATCTTTGGGAATCTACCCAAATGTGAATACTGCAACAGTGACGCACAAGCATAGTACAGTTGTGTGCACTTACCATAAATGTAGATGTTCAAGTGTCTTCACTGCTGCAGTCCTGGTTTCCCTCCCTCCATCTCCCTTCTTCTTTTTGTTAACTTTCTTCACAGTTGTTCTCCTTTCCTTACAAGGGACATATTGGTATTTATTTTCCACTGGTGTGGTTCTTCCACCAGAACCTGGCCTCCTACTTTGGGGGCTCCTGACAGGTTAGGGCAAATGAAACTGATGTAATGGTGTCTGCTGCCTTCCTTTATACCACTGATGACCTGACATCAGTCCTCAAGTGACAGCAACCGATGCAGAAATGCTAAGTCTCTGGTATTCAGGCTGGCCAAGAGCTACCCTGGCGGGGATAACCCAAATGTGATGACTGCAACAATGAAGACATTCAAACATCTACATTTATGGTAAGTGCACACAACTGTACTTTCAGCATTTTGCATCAGTATATCAGTTAGGTCTTTCCTTGGAGAAAGCAAATGGTTAGTGACAATAATACAATCATGCAGTGGTTCTTACAGTACAGTTGGTAGCAGAGAGGCAGGGTTCAAAACTGGACTTAGAACAATTATGATAGGTCTGAAATCTGCAGTAACTCATATTTTGTCAGCCTTGAAGAAGAGAAAATGCTACCGGTTTGTTTTTAATAATATGGCAGCAAGTGCTCACAGGATTGCAATTGTTAGTTCATGTCCTAAAACAGTTGGAGCAGTGTGTTTTACCATCAAGGCAGCTACATGAGCTGCTCTCAGGTAAGGTGCCAATCCTCTTGTCTCTGAATCCAATGCTGTGCTGTAATAAGCAAAAGGTTTGTGATTTTCTTCATGCTTTTTTAAGCACTCCTGCTGCAAACCCACGTTTTTCATGATGGAATAGCATAAATGACTTTCTGTAATCTGCTAAACCTAAAATATGTGCATTTGCTAAAGCTTGCTTTAACAGAGTAAATGAATTTTCCTCACTTTCTTCCAACAAGGGTTCTGACTGGTTTTGCTTTAGCAAATTTGTCAGAAGTTTTGCTACCTCTTCATAATTTGAGATCCTTTGCCTACAGTACCCTGCCCATGCCCAAGAAAGATGTAAGCTGTTTTTGGGTGACTGGACATGGAGCTTCAGTTAGTGCCTTGACACATGAAGGTAGTGTTTATCGATTTCCTTATGATATTAAATGCCCCAGTTATTTTACCTTTGACCAAAGCTGCAGGTTTTCTTTTGATACCTTATGTCCTCTCTCTGCTAGTTTAGTTAATAGGAAAATAGTGTCCTGTTTGCAGTGGTGTAGTGTTTCTGATTCTGTAAGTAAATAACATCTACTTGTTGCAGTAATACTGACTGTTGCGGAAACTGTGCATCTTCCAAGTCCCTTTTTAAGATTTGTGATAATATGGACCCGAAATTCAGTATATCCCCGAGATAGACGTGTCCAAGTGTATTGTTATCCGTTATATGCAAAAGCAAACAAATATTGATTCAAGGTGTACAGGTATAAAAAAAAAAAGGCTGAGCACAAGTCTGTAACAGAGGAGTAAGTAGTCCATGGTGATGTAAAGCAGAGAGTAGTTGCTGGGTTAGGGATAAGATACTGGATAAGAGGAAAATACTGCCTGATTTATAGCTCTCAAATCCTATGCAAAATGCGTAGGTATTTTGGCCAAGCTTTTTAATTTACAACAGCTTCTAGTAGGCAAGATTATCTCATCATCTGCTTCAGGCTTTAGGAGATGTGGTGCTGTGGAAAGTAGTTTGATTATACTCTTGTTTTTACTGGCTCCACAGATTTTGACAGTCCTAACTGATTAGAATGCTATGCTGTTATACTTATGGATGCATGTTGAAATAATTTCTCCTCTTTTTGAAGCCTTGATGTTTGTTTCATATTCGGTATTAAATACTGCTAAAACCTCCTCCTCTGCTTCACTGGGGATCCCTCAATGCACTACCTGAGGGATGTAATAGATGGTACATCCTTTTTATTTTTTTTTTTACATGACATGTCATTTCTCATTAAATGTACTGGTTCATAGGTTCATAGATTAGTACTAAGCTAACTGCTCTTGCGAGCCATTTTAAGCCTAGCCAGTTATCCCTTGTGAGACTCAAACCCTGCACCTTGTGTTTGTAAGGCAAACACCTTAACCATTAGGCCACCCTCCCAACCCTTAAGTACCTAAGGGCACAGGTATAGGCTGTGAACAATGTGAACATTAGCCACACCAACTGTTTTCACTTTGTCTCGATAAGGGTATTTCTGTAGTTGAACTCACTCATAAAACCTAGTGGCACCTGTATCAATTAAAAATAGGACTTCCTATGTTCCTACAATTAGTTTAATATAATGTCCTTTTTGATTAATTGGTACTGCAGTATTTAGGCTTACCTCTTTTCCCATGCCTGCCAGGTGCTCCAGTTTTCCTTTTGCCTCTGTTCATAAAGGCATTCTCCTGTCCAGTGCCTTGTTCTGCCACAGGAAATGGGGTTCATTGGCAGGGCATGGAGGAGGTCAAGTACCTCAAGCCTGCCCCTCTCTCACCCAGCATTCTGGTATGTTTCGTGGTGGTGTGTGCTGCCCATTACCTCAGACATTCCTCTACCTTTTTTCTTATTTCTCCTCTTTTCTTAACTTCTGATATGCAAATCCATAAACTTACGCTTTCCTCCTTTTTTTTCCTCTGTGTTCTCTGCACAATGTTCAGCATACTTAAGTAGATTTTCTAGTGTTTCTCCTTGCCAATTAAGGATGGTCTGTTTCAGGGCAGCTTGAACTTGCGGTTGTAAAACTTACACAGAAGCAGAGCCCACTACTGCTGTTTGTACAGGATCTATCTACAAGGCCAGAATACCTCTCAAATACTAATTTAAGCTCTGCAAGTTATCACCCGGAGATTCACCTTCATTTTTCTTACAACCAGTTTAGTCCAGTCTCTTTATTTTAGGCACACTTTGCTGATTGCCTCTAACAGTGCTTCCCTTTTCTGTCTCCACCATTCATACCTTCCTGCTGTCCATGCATGTGGACCATCTTCCTTAACCAGTTTTCCATAAATTTCAGGAGTAACTGCTGCTAACTGATGCAACTTTGCCAGAGTTTGGTCATAGCATTCAGTACTAGTGAACATTTCTTCTCTAAATTTCACAGGGTCTTTTGTTTTGGGGAAATATTGAACTATGTGGTGTAATAAGTCTGTTGGGGTCCAAGGACAATGGACACAAACTGTCACCTTTTGTACCTGTTGGAGTTTGTCTTAAGGGTGCCAGTGTTAAAATTTATTTTTCTTCATCACTAATTTCAGTGCTAGTTGCTTCGTTAATTTTATGTTCCTTCTATTTAGCTTTAGAGCATGTAAAATAAGCATTACCGGAGTGTTGCTGTGTTGTCATTTCGCTGTCTCCTATCTGTTTTATTCTCATGTTATTTTCTTCTGCTACCTCTTCCTTGGGACTACTATCTGCAGGAGGATGAGGATGAATGGCACCTTAAAATAAGTTAGGCGGATGCAACAAAGGTGGTTAAATCATATTAAGATGTACCCTCCTTATGCCCAGATATATTGCTTCCAGATATTAATGGGTAAAGGGAAACTGTTCTTCGTGTTGGTGAAAACTGCAGTAGCCTTAGCTGTACGGGTTTTATCCTGCCAAGGATTTAACAGCTGGCCAGCTCCATAGCTTCAGGGCATTTTCCATACACCCAGGCTTGTCAGTCAACTCCAGCTGAGTTGAGTAAAAGACAAGTTTGGGCTTGAAGCCCTTCGGAGCGTTACTGACACCTTAGAGTATGATCCACTGAGGCTTTTGCTTTTCTTTGCGAAGCAGATAAGATGTCTTGTCATATCACTGTTGAAGTATTCATCATCTCTGTGGTCTCAGGAGTCAGCCTCGATCATACTTTTTGTCTGAAGACTCCTGGTCCCTAGCCCTTTTAGAGGTAGAGGGACAAGGAGGTGCAGGAACTGAAATGCCTTAAGGGGAGGCTTCAGTACCATTAAGGCATTGAACAAGCCTTGAGTGAAATCCTGCCATTCAGTTTGTGGATCCCTAGGGGCTGACACTAGATAATAAAGGTTTTGGTATACTGCCTGGATGTTTGCCTTTCCTTGGCAGGAGATTCCAGAGGTGATGAATACTGCAACAATGAAAAGGAGATATACTGTTATGGTAATATTTTACAAAATTGTACTTTCCCTTTTGGGAAAAAGACTTACTTTTTTAAAATTTTGTTGGTTTATTACTTTCCTCTAGAGGAAAGATATCTTAAAGCTTGTAATATTGTTTAACAGTCTGTTTTGAGACTGTAACATCCTTTCAAACAGAGCACTTGTTTCTTTCTGTCAGTTTAAAAGTGTTTTTTTTCTAACTGAAAATATATTTTTTTGTGGAGAAATTGTTTATTTTTCCATTGTGGAACTGCCAGTGTTTTAAAGTGGTTTTTAGTGTTTTTTTTTTCTGTCAGAATAACTTTTGAGGACTGGTAGTTTTACCAGTATTTCCTGCTCAACTTTCCCAGAAAAGAGGCACCATTTTTGGCTTGACCATGGAACAAGGCTACAGGACCCATGGGTCAGTCCCTCTTCCAGCCACAAAAAGAAAAAGTTAAGCAAACAGCCTTTGCCAACACAGCAGGCTAGCAGTTTGCCTCAGTGGCAGGTGTGTGACTATGGCTATTTGTTGTACCTTAGACCACTTGTCTTTTACCCCAGATCCGTCTGGTGTAGCACTTACAGCTGCTATGGGACTGGGTGTTAACCACATCATGTGTGGATGTTGGAATTCCTTCAGTGGGAAAGGGAGTATCCACTTTTTCTCTCCTGGGAGAGGGAACAGGGAAGGTTTATCTGTTGTGGCAGAATGCTGTGCCCATCCATGGAAAAGCAGCTGCTGCCATTAGTAACTTGGCCTCATTTTTTCCTGTCAGCAATAAACAGAAAATCAATCAAGCATGTATCTAGTTCTCCTCAAATTTGTTTGGATAGGAGTAGTTTAGTGGGGCTGGCTCAGGGTTTAATTTTGGCTATTGATCCTTCTTGTAAAGTAGTGTTTCATAAAAGAAAGAGGGATTCCCCTTTTCCTGAGGAGATTCAAGTTTCTGAATCTGAACAGGAAGTTGCAGTGATGCATTCAGAGTTTTGTCTTCAGATTTCTTATTCAAACTCTGAGGAGATGTGTGTTTCTGATTCTTCTTGTGGGAGTTTCTCAGTATCTAAGACTATTTCTAGAATGTCTCCGTTTTTAAGTGGGAGAACATTGAGGTTTCTCAGTCCCTCAGGAAATGCTGTGAGTTGTTGCATAAGGATTTTCCAGAACCTACACCCATTCCTCCTGTTCTGTCTGCTTTAGAGAATGTGTCTTACTGCCTGCAGTTTTCCTGAGTCAGCTAGCTGTCCCTAAAAAGGCAGATAGGATTTGTAAAGATCCCCAGTCTTTTAACATTTTGTACACTATCCCCAAACCTAACCCACCAGTTATAGCCTTAGTTGATTCCACTGTTGCTTATTTTAATTCCAGTCTTACTCTTTCTGATAAGGATTGGAAAATTGATAGGTTTGTGGGGAAAAAATGTATAAAATATAAAAGTTACATAAAACAAAGCTCATCCCTTTCCATTTTCAAGTGCATCTTAGATCTGTGGATGGGAAATAGAAAATTTACCCCAGGACTCCCCCCTGGACTACTAATGGAGAAAGGCGGCTCCTAAATGCTTTATCCCATGAATGGGTCCCCTCAAATTATCGTCTGATTGCAGTTATTCTCAACAGAAATTATATATTGATATGTACATCTAAATATATAGCTATGTACATATACATATATTATATGTGCATGTGTATGTATATATATGCACACATATCTTATTGACCATGGGATGGGAAAGCCAAACTGTAACCAAATGTGATGGGTTATTTCGAGCATAAAAAGGGAAACTGTTTAGGCTTACAGTTGCTGTCAAGGGCTGCTAGCCCAGAACTTAACCTATTAACCTGTAAGTGTATATTTCTGCAGTTTAGATTTTCGGAATTTTGAATGATCAGTCTCATGTTTACCCTGACAATTTGTGAAAGTATAGGGAATGGTTTTTTTTTTTTCCTAAGGTTGTTTCGTGTGAAGAAAAATCTGCTTTAAAAAAGTTTCTTCTACTCCACAGGTCACTACTCACAGTTTGCAGTGTGCGCGCAACTCTGATGCTTCTTCTAGGGCTATGGACACCAGTACTGTTTTAAGGAGGTTTGCATGGGTGCATTTTCAGAAGCCCATGCATGATGTAAAAATGAGATGTTAATTTCTTCCCCCAGAGAGAGAGATTGTGTGGTACCTCTGCTGCAGAGGTGATCAAAAGGTTTGAAAGGGACAAGCTGATCTAGAAAGATTTTTCAGCGCTCTTTTTCCAAATTGTCCAAGGTATGTTCTTTCGCCTCCTACCCTTTTTTTTTTTTTTTTTTTTTTTTTTTTTAAGCAAAAAAACAATTTCAGCAGATTTTCAGTAAACAGCCTTTTAAGAAGAAATGGCATGGGGATTCCAAAAAGAAATCTCAAACCACCCCAAAGTAAGGACAGTTCAGCAAGTCTAAATGACTATTCAAGACCTTGTGAACCCCCTTCAATCATGGCCCCTTTTCTCTTCCAGAAAAGTCTGAATCTCCTTTTTTCTCTTTGGTAGCAGATTGTTCCAAACAAATGGGTTCTAAAAATCATTCGTCAAAGTTACAAATTTGCAGTGGGCGGAAATTCCTCCTTTTCAAGGTTTTTCCTCATTCTGCAGATCAAACTCTTGATTCCACCTGTTCATCATGTGCTTCCTCAAGGAGTGATAGAACCAGTTAATCTTTCCCAGGTGGGGAAGGGGTTTGCTTCAAGGATATTCCTCATGCCAAAGAAAGAAAATGCTTGGAAAGCAGTTCTGGATCTTTCTTTCCTAAACCTGTTTGTGATGGTGACCAAATTAAAAATGTCACTTCACGACCTGTTAGCAGGAAACTTGAAAGAGAAATTACATACAGTACCACACTTAAATGATGCTTCTCATCACATTTGTATTCATCCAGACTTTTAATGGTGTTTAAGGTTTTGTGCATCTGAATCACATCATCAGTTCCCTGCCTTACAGTTTGGAATATCCACAGCAACAACAATGTTCATAGTGTCTAGGTTTGATTTGTAGCTCATTGTAAGCAACAGAGTATCGACATTTTTCTGTTTTTAGAAGACTTGCTTAACTTTGCAAAGTGTTTTTCAAGGTGTCATGAATATCTCTTTTGGGTGAGAGCTCTCTCTCTCAAACTGGGATTCCAAGAGAACATTCAAAAGTCTGTCTCAACTCCCTGGCACAGGATTGTGTTCCTGGGATGTCAACTAGACACCTCATTTCAAAGAGCTTTTTTTCCACATGGAAAAAGATCTTTAGATCTAAGGTTTTCCACACAGACTTTAGTCACTATGAGGGAAAACATCAGGATTTTGGATCTCATGGCATCTATGATTCTCATGATACTCCTGGCAAGACTCCACATGAGCAAGGTACAGTGGTGTTGAAATCTCTTAGGTTCCAGTATAAACATCCCTTATCTTTTCAGATCCCAGTGCGGGGGATTGTCAGAAGAGCAATCTTTTGGTGGAGACAACAGATATAATTAAATCCAGGTATCCCATTCTCCCTCCCTGCTCCAAAGTAGTCAGTTACCACAGATGCTTTGGACTTGGCTGCGGAGTAGTTTCAGGAGGGATAAAATTCCAGTGGGACGCAACCCCATAAATACCAAGGAGATGCTTGCCCTGATCAAGACACTCAACTCTTTGAACCATCTTTGGTCCCCGAGACCTCTTCAAGTGGTTTCCAACAATACCACAGTCATGTGATTAATCAACAAGCAAGGGCGAGCCATGTCATACCCCTTTTGCAGGTTAGCCGGTTCAAATGGAACATCTTGCTCCTTTTGAACCAGCTAACCTGGTTTTAACCAGCTGACTTGAGATTCTTAGCATGGAATACAGTTTTGCTATTTGCTCTGACCTCTGTAACAAGAGTAGCTGAGTTGCACGCTCTTACGGTGAGTCAGCCCAATCTTATTTTCCACAGGGACAAGTTTTTTTTTGAGAACTAGTTTTCCTTTTATGCCTAAAGTGGTATCCAAGGTTACTTTAAGCCATGCTATTCATGTTCTTGTTTTCCTTCCTGAACCTAAAAATGAAGGAGAAAGGCTACTGCATACCTGGGTCATTAGATAACTCTGGTACTGTCTTGACAGAAGTAAATCTTTCATATCTTCAGATAAGTTAATTTTTTCTGAAGGTAAAAAGAGACGACCTGTGTCAAAACAGAATGTTTCCAAATGGTTGTGTAAGGCTGTTACGTTTTGTCATACTTGACATACAGCTATTACAAGCAGGGTCGAGGGCAACTCTGCAGGGGTTTGGCTTCATCTATGACTTTTCTAGAAGCATTCTTACTTTGATTGTTACTCCTCAAAAATTTTCCCATGTAATCGGTCAATTATTATTTTCTGCCACTCACCGGAACGCCGACGCCCTGGTCGCTGCCACCTGTAAACACCTAACACTATATCTTCCCACCAGGAATGCTGCCATTGAACCTAATAACTGGGTGGCAGAGTCTTCAACTGGAATATTTTGACCTCCTAACTTTCTTATCGCTTTCCTTTGGGGACAGCAGACAGTGAAGAACAGTAGGCGAGAAGCTGGAGCGATTTCCCGTTTACCGCCCTCTATCCTTGGAGGGACGCATAGCATATTTGACGTACTACGTTTCTCCTGCAGAGAATGTGTTTTAGTGAACAGAATGCTGGGGGAAAAACATGTCACTATACAGGAAGTTTATGTGTTATCAGAAAAGACCTATGAAGAAATTTCCAAACAAATAATTTCCATTGAATTGACAGGGAGATATATTTAGGAGAAGTGCTGGTGTTAAAAAAAATAAGATGAAGTGTTGTAGCTCGCGTTCTCGTCGGGAAACCGAGAAAGAAAGCAATCTATATTCAACCTTGTATCGAGTGTCCTGACTGCTCCAAGAACCCTTGAACCACCTCAAGCACTACCTAAGTGGACCGTCCTCTATTTTCTGCTGCCCTGTGCTTCCATCTGATTGCACTAAAGTTACTAAGTATGTTTTTACACCTGACCCATTTTGAAGGCTAATCTGCCTAATTTATACTGTAATTACATGTTATAAAGTAATTTAGCCTCTGGGTCAGGAAAGCCTGCAGCCAGTCCTCCTTCCCTGTCTTTAGCCTCCTGAAGGATATACCCCTTGCTACCTTCCTTATCCTTTTCACCTGTGGTGTCTTTACCCTGGCTACCTGCTGTTACTTCTAATTCTGCCCACTAGGTGGCAGTATACAATAGGCTTTGTGCCCTTACTCTCTCCCTTATTTCTCACAAAGTCCCTGCTCATTGAACGTCTTTTTCCTTCTGCTTCCTTTACATCCCTTCCCTAGGAGCCCGACTTCTCCTACTTCTACTTACCTCTCTATTTCTAGGTTGTACCTCCTCTTCTCCTAACTACTATACAGTTTAGTGCTTTATAGTTCCACTCTCCTCTCTGTCCTACTCCCTATTCTGCTTTGCTAGCAGATACCTGCCTGCTTTGCTACCTCTCCCTACATCCTGCTGCTCACTGATTGTCTCTGCTCACTCTGTCTCTACTTGCTCTGGCCCCGCTATGCTCCCCTCCCTACCCCCAATTCCCACCCACCCCCAGGGGTCCTACACTTATACTTCACTAAACACTCCCCCTATTTCTCTCAACCAATCTCCATCAATCACTATCTCTACTACTGCCTCCCATTCTTTTTAATCACCTATTTATCTCCAACTCTTTTCTCCCCTATTTCCACTCTCTCCTTTTTCCTGGCCTTGACATACTTCATACTCCTATTCTATAGTACCTAACTGTTAACTATAACCTCTGCCTATCTCCTTTTTCTCCTTTTTCTCTTCTTTTCTCCTTTCACTCAGAATCCCTTCTCTGTAAGCTGGCTCATTTCTACTTGTTCTTCAACTCACATTCTCTTACAAGCAGTATTCACCTGACACTTACTCACTATCATGTCTCCTATACTCAAAGCTTATTTCACATATATCCTACTCTTTACCACTACTATAGCCTCCCTATCCATACCTTATTATTGTACCTTCTTTGAAAATATCACTTTACATGAACAAAACCTTCACCTCCAACAAACTTTACCAACCTCTTTTTTCAATACCCTCACTCATAGTAACATAACCTGTTCCTCTAACTTTCTACTTCCTAAATACCACAGAACAACTCGTATATCATTCTACTTCAACAAAAAGAATCTTTACAACTCACCAAAATCCCTCAAATTCCATCTTAATTCCCAGCACAACCTCCTCCTACATGGAGATATTCATCCTAACCCTGGTCCCTATACTAATAATAATTTTAATCTAAATAATATTACTTCACCGACACCAACATCATGTACTAAAACAGCCAACTCCCTACTAATAGCACAACTTAATATAAGAAGTTTAAATAACAAAACTCATCACCTCCATTCACTTCTTGACTTACATGCATTCGATATTCTATGTCTTACTGAAACTTGGCTAAAACCCTCTATTCAAGATCAGGAAATCACCCCTCCTGGCTATAATATACTTAGATGTGACCGCATAAGGAAGAAAGGTGGAGGCGTAGCTATTATCTATAAATCTGATCTCCAAATCACCCTCTATAATGAACTTCCATCACTGGACTCCAAAGCCGAAATATTATCTATCAAACTAAACATTAACAACAACAAATCGATTTATCTAATTTGTATGTACCTTCCCCCTGGAAATAATACTCATATTCTAGAAAACTTACTTAGTTCACTTTCTAACCAACTACCTCAGGAAACCATAATACTTGGCGACTTCAACATTGACTGGATGACCTGTTCATCCGAGCACCCTACCAGCCATATAAATCTTTATGGCTTCTCTCAATTAATAAACACGCCAACTGGAATCTATAAACCCACAAAAAAAGAAACAACTCTTGACTGGATCCTTACTAATAACCACCCAAACAAGTACACTCCAGGAACTCTTCCCGATAATATTAGTGACCATATGTTCACATATGTTATTAGACAAAAATTGCATAACCCAACTACCCATAAACTTAAAGTGTCTCGCTCAAACAAATTCTTTAACCCTGATAAGTTTCTGACTGAATTGAAAGCATGTGACTGGTCTCCAATGACTAACCTCGAACTAAACGAAGCAGTGGCCTACTTTAATACCAACTTTCTACAAATCCTTGACTATCATGCTCCCATTCACTCTACTAGGATAAGAACCAAATCAGCCCCATGGCTTACTAAGCAAACTAAACAAAAAATGCTCATTAGAAAAAAATTTGGGCTAAATGGAGAACTACCAAATGTACATCTGATCACCTACTCTTTAAGCAATTAAGAAATGCCACTAAGAAAGATACTCTTTCAGATAAAAAGGAATATTATCTTCACCTTCAACAAACTAGTCAACAATCCCCCCAAAAATTCTGGACAGGTATTAACAAACTTCTTAAACCAGGACATTCAACTACTCCTACACCTTCAGGCTTTAACCTCAAAAACTCCACCCTGATCCCAGATGCCTTTAACAAGTATTTTACAGAAGCCATTCAAACCCTAGCTAATTCATTACCCTCTTCTACTACCTCCTTACCTAATACCTCTAACACTTCATCTAATGCCTTTCACATTCAACCAGTTTTTACATCCCTTATTTATAAGCTTCTCAAGAAACTTAAACCTTGCACCCCATCCGCTGACCAACTCCCATCAGAATATACAAGCTATATACTACCCCATATCCATTCTTGTTAATAGGACTATCTCTGAAGGAAAAATCCCCACCTTATGGAAAATATCTCATATAATACCTCTACATAAAGGGGGCTCCTCTATTGAACTCTCAAACTTTCGCCCTATTGCCTTACTCTCCCCATTAGCAAAGATTATGGAAAGATGCATACATAAACAAATTCTTAACTACCTTCTACAAAACAAACTTCTAGCCAATAGTCAACATGGTTTTAGACCTTCCCACAGTACTACAACTGCCCTCCTTTCCTTCTCTGATGCCATAAATAATAATAGGAACAACAATTTTTTCTCATCAGCACTATTCCTAGACCTGTCAAAGGCCTTTGACATGGTTAACCATAATATACTTCTTGACAAACTAAATCTCTATTCACTTGGCTCCCAAACTCTTCAATGGTTCAGGAGTTACCTCCAAAATAGGCAACAAGCAGTGCTATGGGACAACAACCTATCCTCCTTACTCCCAGTAAACATTGGGGTTCCACAAGGCTCAATCCTAGGTCCCCTTCTCTTTTCTTTATTTATCAATGACCTTCATTTGAATATACCCCAAGCCATCTGCATTCAATATGCTGATGACTCAACTCTAATCTGTGCTGCTAATAACGTTTCCTCCCTCCAGTCCCTCACCCAAACAGTCTTCCATAATGTAGAAAAATGGTTTATGGAACACTCCCTCCTTCTTAATCCCAAAAAGACAAAACTTCTTCTCTTTACCCCTACGCACAAATCACCAACACCTTTCTTCACTATCTCCTCTAACAATGCTACCTGTATTAGTCCAGATATGACCACTCGCCTATTAGGTGTAACTATTGACAACCATCTTAATTTTGATGACCACATTAACAACACCATTAAATCAGTTAACAAAAAAATCGGTACTCTGTACAGAATTAAACCCTTTCTTACCCCAAATGCTAGAAAAACAGTAGCCCAGACCCACCTGATCTCCACCCTTTTCTATGCCTCTGCTATATATACAAACTTGTCTAAAAATAACATCACCAAACTTTCTACCTGTTACAATAGTATTACTAGATTCATTACTGCCACCCTTTTAGAACCCACCATTGTCTCAACCTCAAGCAACTAGATTGGTTAGAACTCAACAACCACTTACTCTATCAACAATTAATTATCATTCATAAGACCCTTTACTACCCTGATGCTACCCCTAGCCTTACAAAACTGATTTCACCTTATAAAAACCTAGCCACACTACGCTCGGCTAATAAACTCCTTGTAGCCTTAACCAAATCACAGAATAAAGCTGGGGACTCATTATTTTCAAATTCTGTCGGGAAAATCTGGAATCAACTACCTCATGAAATAACAAACCTAGACTCTACATCCCTTTTCAAAAGACATATCAAAGAACATCTTAAAACTCAATGGCTGTGTCCTTGTGCTAATCCTGACTGAAATTATTTCTCCTCTACTCCCAACTTCCCCCCTTTTCCCAACTGTGCCTCTAAACAACTTATTTTAACTGTTGACAGTTTTATCTTTGAGATTGTCTCTAACATTTTTTTTTCTCTTCTTCCCTCCACCATGTTATCACATCTTGAGTTTTTTTTTGTATCTAACTGCAGAATGTTGCTTACCTTGTAATTTTATTGTTAACCAGCTATTTTCTGAAAAATTGTTGTCCTGCTTTTTTTTTGTTTCCGTTAATTCATACATAAGTCCACCTTTGTACTTGTTGTATTATGCTTAATTATTTTTTATTGTTAATGATTGTTTACTTCTTGTAATTGGAGCTTTTCTCCCCGGGCCTCTACTGAAAACAGATATTTGTCCAGCTAGACTAGCCCGGTCAACAAATGTAAAATAAATAATAAATAAATAAATAAATTCTCAAAGCTGCTGTTTGGTCCTGTGTACTTTTATGAAACACTGTAAGCTTAATTCATTCTCTAAGTCCACATCAGGCTTTGCTAGTACCATTCTTTAGGGACTCCTGTTCCATCTCTCAAATGTAGTAAGATAGGATAATTGACCCATACAGCATACGTTTACTGCAGCAGCCAGCATTGATCAATATTATGAGCATAACATGGTTGTGTAAGCAAATTTACCTTGACAGTAGATGTTCATATGATCACTGCTGCAGTAGCTGCTCCCTCCCTCTATTCCCCTTGTCTTTTTAGTGCTTTTTTATGCTAGGGTGTGGACATTTTTTTGTTAGCGTCGTCATTTCAGGGCCTTGCCACCTCCTCTGATGCTTGGAAAACTCTGGAGGGCTTAGCTGCCAAATTTGTGTTTTAGTCAGCTTAGCTTAAGATGCCTGACAGTTTGGGCATATGAAAAATACCCTGAAGCTTTGACAGCTGGCTGGCTATTATATCTGTGGCAGGATATAACCCAATATGGCACTGCAACTGTAATTATTCTAACATCTACTGTTACAATAAGTTGACTTGCACAACTGTATTTCCTCCCTTCTTTTGAAAGTGGTTGAGGAATTACTATAGGATTCCCCATAGAATGGATCTATCACACAAGATGAGGGTTGTTTTGTACACCCCAGTCTGAAAATAGTTAAGTTGACTGTCTGCCTGATGGTTTTGATGCTCTTAAAGCATCTTTTTGTTCCTGAGAAATTACAGCATGTGCTAAAGGAAGCTAGGAAACCTGCTAATATAAAATCATATATGTACCAACTGGTAAAGATTTTCTAGTTGGAAGCATTACTAAGATACAGTAACATTTTAAGGTCAGGATGTCTCTTGTTCTAGAATATTTGTTATTGTCCTCTGGCCTTTTTACTCTTCTGTCAGATTCATCTTTCAGTCATTTCTGCTTGTCTGCCTTTAAATCTCCCTTTCTTCCTTGAAAGGGATTTTCATATTTGTCATCCTAGAAAACAGGAGGCTTCTCCTTGGGGGTTTAATTTTATTTTGGGAAATTAATACTTTGTCCATTTGAATTAATTCATCAGGCTTAATTGAGATTCTTGTCTTTGAAAGCTCTTACTCATTGCTCTGACTTCTGCAAGTAGAGTATGAATTGCAAGCTCTTAAGGTAAGTAACCTCTACCTCATTTTCTACAAGAGCAGGTTTATTTGAGAGGGAATCATTTTATGCCTAAAGTAGTTTCATAGTTTACCTTGAGCCAGTCTGTTAATGTCCCTTTATTATTTTCAGAACCAAAACACAATGGAGAAAATACCTTGATGCTGAGATACTATTGTGAATACGACAAAGGCCAATCAGCTATTCGTTTATGAAGCTAAGGAAAAACGACAACCAGTGTCAAAGCAGACCGTTTCTAGATGGCTGTATCATGCTATTATCACCATAAGAAGTAATTTCCAGTGAGGGTCAGGGCTTGCTCTATCCAAGCGTTTGGTTCTTGTGGCGTTTTAGAAAGTGATGCGTTATATTTGTGTACTGGGGTACTGCACTGATCTATGTGGACCATGTGCAGGCACCCTAATCACTGCTTTTATCTGGCCCTCCTTGAACCCCAACTGGTTAAGGCAAGTAGAAGTTGCCCTGAAGCTTTGAATGCTGACCAAGTTGTCATTCCTTGGCAGGATATAACCCCTAAAGCTTACACTGTTGCAATAATGATCTGAGAACATCTACTGTTAAGTTTAGTTGTACAGCTATACTTTTTCTCACTGGTAAAGTAACTAGAAAGCCTTTATAACAGTTTGTGTAAATCAGATTTTTCCATGACAAAAGTTTGAGAACATATATTAAAAGCTATTGATAGGTCTAGAAGTAATTGATTCAATTTGTTTAGGGATGCCAAGCTCTGTGTGTTTTTATATTACAAGCATAGCCAAGTTCTACCCTTACTTCCACAATCAGCACCTATTGCCCCTGTCCATGAGGGACACAGGTGAAACTCCGGGGTGAATTTACAGTTACCCATCCATTCGTCCAGATTGTCTTTGAAGAGGGCCAACAACGTGCTCTGTTTAACATAAAGTGGGAGCCTGTTCCAAAGCTGTGATTACCTCTGGGAGACATCTGTCCCTCTAGCAGGTTCTATTAATGTCACATACCAGGTTGAAGTCTCTAGAGCGAGTAAGCGTGTGCCATTTGACTTGTGGATATGCATAATTTTCAGTAAAGCAGGGACAGAGATTGCCTTTTATAATGCAAGGCAGAGATCACCTCTGAGTAGTCTGTATGAAACAGAATAAAGTGACAGCGATTTCAGACTATCCAAATAGGACAAATGTTGAAGACCTTGAATTTTCCTTTTGAGGAACCTTTGTGGTCTCTCCAGTTGCTTGGAAATGTACATACCAAAAGGGGCATTTTACTCAATTATTGGCCTGATGAGGGAAGAGTACAGGGGGGGGTTATAACTTCTTTTATTATGGAGACAATGCTCTTACTTGAGAGATGAGCAGCATAGAATGCCCTTCTTAGCACTACGGAGACATGGTGATCAAAGGTAAGTTTGCTTTCAACCTATGTGCCCAGCTCTCTCACCACTGAGTGCATACTTAGGGTGTTGCTATTAATGTGATAGCAGGAACATTGCTCTTACTAAAATGGGCAGTTATGCAATTTTTTGCATTGAGTGTAAGCCCATGACTTTGGGACCAGTCATTTGTTTGTGCAAGACCCTCTTGTAGTATTTTGGCAGCATTTGGAGATTATATAACCACTCCCAGTTTGCAGTCATCAGCAAACTTTGTCAGCCACAGACCTTTAGTTTTTGCTTGTACTTTGGAGAAATAGATTCCAAACAGTAGAGGTCCCAGGACTGATCCCTGTGGAACACCAATGGTTACAGGTGGATTCCCCTGTTTTGACTGTGTGTTCTATCAGTGATCCAGTTAGCGACCCATCTAACGATATAAGGGTAGATACTTAGCTGAGTGAATTTGTTAATGATGCCTGAGTGGGGGATAGTGTCAAAAGCCTTGGGTAAGTCTATGTAGGCTGTATACCTAGATTTCCTCTCGTCCAGGGCCTTGGTGACTGTCTCAAAGTCCACCAGGTTTAACAGGCATGATCTCCCTTTGACAAACCCAACTGAGTAGGGATAAGTGTTTAGAGATTAACTATGTCTTTGTTGATGAGGTCCATGATGACTCACTCCATGGCCTTACAGATAAGGGTAGTCAGGCTAATAGGTCTGTAGTTCCTGGGGTCAGTGGAAGCACCACCTTTGTGCAAGGGTATAATGGTGATTGTTTTTCATTTAGCTGGGACAAAGCCGGTGCTTTGACTATTACTGAAAAGAGTACCCAATGGTGGTGCTAATTATGCTGGAGCCCATGTAGGACACAACCTTGGATGTTGTCAGGTCCCCATAGATGGTGTTTTTTTGGCCGTAGAAGAGGGTGTTTACAACCTGCTCTTTAGAGATGCAAGGTAGGGGATATGTGATAGGGATGTCATGGGGTATGTGTGGCGGAGACAGGAGAGTAAATTTTAACAGAACCGGTCTGCCAACAGGTTAGCTATGTCCAAAGGCTCACTGTATGTGGTATCATTAACTACCAGTTTGGCACAAATCTGGTCCTTCCTTTCAGGTTATGGATGTAAATAAAGAGAGCACCTTATGGTTGTCCTTAGTTGAGGGAGCTAATTTGGATTTGTAGTTTGCTTTGGAGGACTTCACAAGAAGTCTTGTTGTCTTGTTTGCTTGTTTGCACTGAGGAGGGAGTGTTTCCAGTTTAGGGCTTGCTCCCTCTTGCTCTTGGACAGCAATTTCTTCCTCTTATTGTATAGCCTGTTAACTTGCAGGTGTTCACTAGGCAGGTTTGCTCTTGCTTGAAGAGCTTGTTTTGTCCTATCGGGTATGTCTGGGTCGATGCAGTTATACAGATGTTTGTATGAAGCATTGATGTAGAACTCTGCGTATAGTTGCCAGTTCTGTCTGAGGGGTGAGGTGCAGCAAAGCTATTTATACCATCCTGTAAGAGGTTATAATCTGCTTTGGAGAAGTTTTTTAGTTTAGTTGCTGCTAGGAGGGTCAGATGTGATAGTTACTTTGAATGAGACTGATTTGTGGTCAGATCTCATTAGGGAAGACCTCTCAGAGGAGGTGTTACAGTGGTCCCCCTGTATTGTTAGGCACCATATCTTGGATGTTGGCACCCCTTGTGAGGGTGTCAGCCATCTGGTCCAGGACATTGGAGTTAACGAAGTCCGAGGAACCTTTGGGTAAGTGAGTTTTGAGCATGAGTAATTTACCCAGTAAGAGGATGAGTAGTTAGTTGCCCAAAGCCATGGAATTTCCGATTGACTTAATTAGGTGTCATACCAGCAGTTAAGTGTGCCTGAAGGATCTCCTGGGAATTGTACTGTTTAAGCAGTGTGGAGGTGTATTTGTCTTTAATGAATATTGATACACTGCCTCCTGTGGTTTTCATACCTTCAGTTTGTGGTCTGAATGTATGGAAGGAAGTGTAACCCGGTATAGCTGGGGTGCTCTGTACAGCCTTGAACCAGCTTTCCCTGACTGCACAAAATCTCTGCATCTTCTAGGGTGAAGACCGCATCCAGTGAGTGCAGTTTCATATTATGACTCCTAACATTTAGCAGCATAACCTTGAAGTTGTTTTTAGATGGAGTTTTTACATCTGGAATTTTGTCCTTGAGACACTGCCTAAAAAGGCACTATGGGGGTGGCAAGAGTCTTGGCCAGTAACTGAAATCCCAGAGGTGACAGATGAAGACCATCTTTGGCAAAGCATCAATGTCTGTCGATCATGTCATCCCAACCTGACAGATACTGGATCCCCTTAGAATGACACCAGAAACTAAGCCAACTATTGAAGTCAGTCATTTTCTGTTTGTAGTGAAGCATCATCCTAAGTGTAGATAAAATGCTGCTTTATGGCTAGAGACATACCCTCCTGAGAGAGACAGTCCGAGAGCTCATTCATGCCTTTTATCATATAGTCCAGAGAGATACGTCTCCAGTCATTTATACCAACATGGGCTATGATGGAGTCGTAACAGTATTTGTAGTTGAGAGACTTGAGTACATGTGTGATATGGTGAATCCTAGCAGCTGACGGTGACCTTTTCCTTATCCAGCCTGGTGAAGGGGACCTTGTGTGTCTCACGATGGAATCATCTGTGACTAATATGTTTGGTTTTGTGTTTTGCCTTGAGGGCTTGACAGGTGAGACAGTAGTGCGTGAGCTATTATGTGTACTGTGTTCTACAGAGGAAAGATTGTGTGTAGTGTGCTTGTGTTTGGGAGGTCTCTGGTGTTTTATGTTTCTGGTGAGGACCTTTACATATATAGGTTTGAGTGATGTGTGTTTGGGTAGAGTAGGAGGTGAGGTGTACATGCTGACAGCGCACTCATTGCCATATGTACTGACTGGTGTGTGAGAAAGCATGGATTCAAGGTTCTTAATATAGTTTCATCTCTCATGTTCAGTTTGTGTTGACTAGGAGTTAGAGGGTAGTCTGTGAACATGAGATGTTAAGTTGTCTCCTGGCCTTCTCATTCTCTGGATGGGTTGGGAGGCTCCTCTCGACGCTCCACTCTAAAGCTCTCGAGAGTTGGTTCCACCGCTCGAGGCTCCCCTTATATCCTACCAACTAAGATAGATTAGTCACCTCTCATCTCGTTTCGCCGATGTTGCTATAGGCTGGTTTTTCTGATTCTTGGTAAGTTTCTTTTTTCTTGTGTAATTTAGTCTATCAAACCTTTTTATTTTTTTTATTTTTACTTATTTCCTTAGTTTAGATTTTAAATTTTCTATCCTTCTAAAATTTCCCTTTTTTTTCTTTAGGGTTTTTCCTTAGGTTCTTTGCCTTTTCTTTCCTTCTTTGTGTTCCTAGTTAAGTGTGTATTATTTTGGTTAGTTTTTAATATTATAATTAAAATTTAAACTTGACAGGTGTTGTGTGTGTGTGTGTTGTTTACACCTGTTAAAAAAGGTCTAAGGATCTAAGGAGTCTAGTGATTCAGAAGTATGAAAAATGTCTGTCACAAATGTACTCTGACAGTCTCTGACAAGTATCCTACTTCTCTGCTTTGTACCTTGGCACCTGTCCTGTGCTGTGTGCCATGGCTTCCAGGCCAACAAAAAAGAAAAATAAAAATAAATTGATATTAAGAGGCTTACTCAAATTCCTTATCTTCAGGCTTAGCCTCCTAAGGCATCTAGGTCTTCTTGGTCGACACTCCGCAAGTACCTAGGATTTCTCAACCTCTGCCCCTCAGCCGGCTCAGGCTCGGCTCGTTAAATCGTCCTCTGCTTCGGCTGCTCCCGAGCCGGCCCTGGCAGGTATTAGAGCAGTGTCGTAGGCTCCCGCGGCTCCCTGAAAAGAACAAGATAGAGGACCAGTCCAGGGTCCCTCTCTCTGGCTCCAGTGGTTTCAGGACAGGGTCTTTCCTGCATCTGAGCCCTCCATCGGATCCACTACTCTAGGTCCTGTCGGCTCGGGAGCAACAGAGATCACTACTCTGGGTCAGGAGGCTGTCGGATCTGTCCAGGGCAGAGGGTAGTGAGTCGAGCTCTCCACGCCTCATCATCCCTGCCTGCCTTCCCATTTTCAGCTCCTCCTTCTCGGCCGAACCGAATCCATAGCATTTGAATCCTGATACTGTCTTGAGCTCTCGGGCGGGTGTTCGCTTAGCTTCGATTCCGTCTCCATCGATTTCTGCTCCGATTTCGACACCGGCGCGGACTTCCCGGACTTCCCCTCGTCGGCTCTTCTGCGACCCTCCCGTTCTCGGCTTGTCGACCGGGCATCAGATCGTGTCGAGCCCGGCCGTCTCGGAGCTCCGGAGCCGACCTCGGGAGGCCGTTGTAGCCGGGGCTCGGGGGGACCTCTGGCTCTACTGCCTGGGGCGCTCGGAGGGCTCTGTGGAGTGGTGGTGAGCTCAGCTCCGCGAGTCCATCCTTTCAGCCACGCTCTACCCCTCAGTGAGTGGCTCCTCACCCCACAGTCGGTCACTCCTGCCCGACCGCGACCCCTAGCCCAGCCGGAACCCCAGCCCTGAATCCTCACCTGTGGGTGGTTGACCTCTCCTGAGAGGCCAGAAGAAGCCCTCAGAAGAGGCCCCTCGAAGGGACGATGAAGGAAACACGATGATTCCTCTCAGACCACAGAAACATTGACCTGATTTGGGGGTTCCCCGTTCCCCCCTTTCCCCTTCTGGAGATTTCCAGACCTCAGAGATCCAGAGAGACAGAGAGGGTGGCCCTCCCAGCCTCCCCCCTTCAGAGGAGGCATGTCTCTGCGCGTCCCTCTTCGCCCTCTCCTCCTCCTGGCGGTCCCCCCCCTTTGACCCCACACAGCTGGACGCTGACCACGCTCCTGATTCAGTGGACCCCAACCCCACTCCCACCCAAGTTCATGGAGTCCCTCATAAGACAACCAGTTCTTAACAAGTACCTCTGTGGAAATACTGTAGATTCTGCTATTTACTGTGGGAAGAATGGTAAGAGCTGACTAGTCCTGTGTTTCCACCTATCCCATCCACCTAGTCCATGAACCCAGGTCCATGTGGGCGAAGTCAAGGTCATGACATTAGTGCCAGCGACTGCCTACCACGGACCCCATCATACCTGTGCTCTTTACCAACTCGATTGAGGGAGCGAGCAAATGACCGAGTAGAAGGGCGGGTAACCAAGAATGGGAACAAGATGGCAATGAACCGCAGCTGCACTAACTCCTCGCCCAACCTTTATCCATGCATGCCTTTACCTGCTGATGGAGCGGAGAGCGGCCTTCGAGGGACGGGGCTGCTCACGGTGGCGAGCCTGGATCCGCACATGACTTTTCTCGTCTTTCTTACGCATGCTTTGATGGATCACTGACTGAACAATTCTCAGTGTGGCCGACCTTGACTAGATGCTCGGCTGATGGGAGACGTGGTCTTTTTTCCTGGTCCGTTTTCTACTCCTTCTTAGGCTTCTACCACAAAGGCCAGAAGGTTCAAGGTGTGTGGTCGTAAACTATCTCAAGGGACTTAAGCTGGCAAAGGCCAGAAAGTCCCGCCAGAGGTAGGGGCGGAATGGCAATGGGGGACGCATTTTGAAGCCGGGGGGGAGATTAAGCTCCACCAAGGCCGATCGGGAAGCCCAATGGTAGAAGCCCTTCCTCTGAGGTGGTGCCCGGCCTTAGAACCAGAGGAGAAGCAGTCCTGGTAAGTCACAACTGTGCCCTTGGGCTATCCTGACTCAAGACAATCGGGTACAGTCCATCGCAGTCGAAGCTATTCTATCCTTTCTTCCATTTCGATCGATCATCAAAAAATCAAATACGGTTTCCACAGGTTCAGTGAAAGTAGCAGTTTTGAGATTTTCAAAAAAATCTACTCAAGGGTCCCCAGATGTCCAAAGAAAGAGGAAGGGATCCCAAGAATTGATCTCAGTATCTTGAACAGATCAGTCAGAAAAAAGAGAGAGGACCAGACCATGAAGAATCCGAGGAAACTAGTCAGGAAAAAAACTCCATCCAAAATATGAACTGCCGGTCATTGTTGGATAAATTCAACAAAGACAAACTCGGTCAAGATGGAAATTCAGGATAGGAGTTGCTGCAACTTATCCTTCCAGGCCCTACTGCCAGAAATTTACCGGATCATGGCGTTGACCAGTCATCAGCATCAGTTCAGGGCCCTTTGCCTTGCTCTCCATGTTTAACGACTGGCTACTCACCACTCCCCAGTTGTATCTCACTCAAGGCCCTTTGGTGATTTTCCTATGAGCGCCCATGATTTCAATCCAATGGGCAGAGCTCTTTTGTCGCAGCTACATACAAGGTGTTTTTATGTTTCTAGATTTGTCAAAGCGTCGGTAAAAGTCAAAATCGTGTTCTCTAGACATCATGTTCTACATCTCTCACTTTCCTACAGCTGGCAAATCTATCAACAGTGAACAAAGTCTCAGAGAACAACACACACATACACAGCATACATAGGCTCAACTCAAACAACAGTAAACATGTCTGAGATCCTTCAATGTTAAGAGAATAACAGACAGCCATACCACTTTTCCAGTCCTTCTCAACAACCACAGAATCAAAGCCATCAAAGTTCTTCAATCATGGTCATACCAGCAATGCTCATACCCTCAACTTCCATTAGCTTGTTGCTGCATTATGATCTCCCCAATGTGGGATCATCCTCCTCAGCTCTTGTTGGGGTCAGAACTTGTTTCACCTCCGTTGCTACTCTGACAACGGATGCCTCTGGATAAACGGATGCCCTTCAGGCTTTGACGCCCAAGCACATTGGCAACCAAACTAATGCCACTTGCACATAAATGCGGAACGGATGCGTGCTTTTAGCATCTGGAGAAGGGCTGCTGAACCTCAGGGCACCTGGCAATGTCAGCAAAAAACAGAGTATAATATGTCTGGAGGTGAATATGTCAACAAAAGCGGCGCACAGACAAATATCAGGCCAGACAATAGGAGAGACTGTGGCAATGGGATTTGTGGTCTCAGGCGTCAGGATAGCAAACAATTTTCAAGTGCAGTCAATCAAATTGCTGTCAATCAAATTATACTCCCTGGCCAGCAAGTGCTCAGGTTTCTCTCTCACTCCCCATTCTCCTGGGCACCGTCAGAAGATATTTAGGATTTGTCCCAGGGGACTTCTTGGTGCGACGCTACTCCTCAAAAATCTCTCTTTCACTCTGAAGCCATTAATCAGAGGCCTGCTGAGAGGCGAGATTTCTACTGGCCCCCGACAAGTGTGGGATCTCTTTCATTCCTCCTCCCCCTTTAGGCGACCTTGAGAGGAATCCGCCACCTATAGGCTCAATGAACCTCATTGGTCCTCTTACTCCCTTACTGGCCCAATCCTCTCTCCCTTTCTACATCGCCTCCTTCCTTTTCTTTCTCTTGGGCACCCATGGAAGTTCCACTGGCCTTTGATTCCATCAGTCGGGTCAGTTTCCTGTCCCTCCCTTTATTTGAAACTCTCTAAACCTCTTTTCATAGTTAACCTTTTAGGCACCCCTGCCATTCTGCCAATTAGTCTTTGATGATATTGGATACTTTTCACTGCTTCTTCCATCCAAAAGTCTGCTTAGAAGATTTTGGGCTCTCCAGTCATATTGGGCTGCCTTAGAGCTGGACATGTCCCGCACTGTTAGCTTCCATTTTTAGAAGGGGTTTTCTCTCTCTGAACTCTTCCATTTCTTTCAGAGGACTAAGGTCCCGCAACTCTTTGGCTCTTAGGCACTTCTTACTTTCAGGTCTCTCTTCTTTAAAATTGCTCCTTTAATAGACTTCTTTTCTGCAAGCTTGATTCTTCTCTTTCTCAACTTAAGAATAAATCCTTATCAGCTATCATCCTCCTTGGTAGTTATTACATCAGAAAATCTTTTTCCTACGAACTAACCCGTCTCCTGTAAAATAAATTAAATTTTCGTTTCAGACTCTTTTTAATTGTACATTCTTTCTTCTGGGACCTATTTTTGCTTCAGGTTAAGAAATCTCTAAATCATTATCTTGGCATTCACTCCTTCTCTTTTTCCCATAGAACTTACAAATTCTGAACCTTGCCTGTTTCCCGATGCTCAAGAAAAGAATCTCTAAATCACTTGCACAAAAAGTGTCATTTTGTTCTCTTTCGTTGTTTGTCTCCTGTGCGAAATTAGAAACCATGGATGTGTTTCGCAAATTGAGGTACTTTTAGGATAGAACAAAACAATTCAGAAAAAGACAGACTAACAAAGCCGCCTATTGTGGAAGCTGCAAGGACACCAGAGCTTCACTAGGTATCATTCCAGATGGCTCTTCAATTTGATTTCCCTTTGATGTGAGACTTAATTGGTTCTCTGCCTAATAAACCTTTCATTTTCATTGGAGCCATGCTTCTTCACTTTTCTTCTTCAACCCTTGTCATTATTGCTTCCACTACTAGAGCAACTGTCCCTTTATAGGGTCATTCCATCTTTTCATTAGGCTGTAATGTGGTGGCTCTTAGGCCTCATGCTAACTAACACTGGTATGTTCTCCTGCAGTGTTTCATCCCTCACCATGTTTCTCGTTGACCTGGGTTGGATTCCCATCCATGGCCTTATGGTAAGATAGGAAAGATATCTCCTAGAAGTTATGTCGGTTTATTTCTTTCTGTAAGTTAGAGTCTTCTTCACTTACAGTTGTCTTTCTGAAGGCGATATAAGGCCTGGTTGGCACAAGAGTTGTAGGAGTTGTGACCTCGCTAGCTGTTACCTCTCTTTCTAGTTACTGAAGCGGCATGTATTTCCATTTTGGGTGGCCGAGCCGAGTCCTATTGTGGCTCGTTGTGACTCCAGAAGAGAAGCTGAGAAGACTAAGAATATGGATGGTTATAGTCGAGGCATGCTTCTATCATGTAGTTGCTACACTGCCTCAGGATGTCCATGTCGACTAAGCTGGCTGGAGAAACTGTGGTAAATTGTCCATCCATAGTGTTAGGTAAATTTATGTAGTCAGGAAAAGAGGTCGCATGTAGGAATGGCTAGTGTGCGAGAGGTGTGTTGGTACATCTGAAGCTAGGCTTAGTGTTCTACCAGACAGTAGAACAGGGCTGCAAAAAAGCTTTGGAGGACCACAAGCAAAGTGCTGAGGGAAAATTTAACAAGCTGAAAGTTTGCTTCTATAACCACCACTACAGGGCAGTGCACAATGGTATGCTAAATGCAAACAAGCGCTAATGTGGGGCTTAAATAAAACAATAAATAACCCTTTTAATTCAAACCAAGCCAATAAGGATGCTGTCTCTGAGCTCTAGTCCAGTCACCCTTGATTAGATTGGACCCAGACAGCACTGTCCTGCAAGGGTGTGAAAGGGCCTTTACCAACAAAGATGGCTTGATTTTGAAGCTCAGAGTTACAAAACAGACCATGAAACAGCAAACCTGGAACTGGGCTGTGCTACAGTCGAAATAGTACAGTATGTAGTAAAATGTGGCAAAAGCAGTTCAGACACTTCAGAGTAGAATGCAAATACAAATTAAAACTGCAATATAAGAGCAAAAACACAGACTTATAGTTAGTTGGAAGCAATGGGTGCCTCAGATCTTTTAGTATCTCAGTGAAGAGCTAGTGTTAATGCTCAGGTTATACCAAGCAGTCTAGATTCAGCAAGTCTGAATCTGGCCTATGCTATAAAATGCAGAAGTACTAGAAACTACTACTACTTTTGGCTTTTCCCGGTTAGGGGTTGCCACAGCGGATCACCTGTCCGCTCATGATTGGCAGTGGAGTTTTACAGTGTTGAGTTGCCAGCCTGGCGCCCAACCTTCCACAGAAGAGAGAGACATGCACACACCCACACCTATGGCCAGTTTATAGTGTCCAATCCACCTACAGCATGTCTTTGGGATGTTAACTTAATATTCGCTTTTTACCAACATGCTAGAAGCAGCAAGTGTTTTTATACTATCCTGAGATGCTTTGTTATGTTATAGTACCAATTCTCCATACTTCTCAACTCTCCAGATTTTCACAGAATGTCCAGATTTTTGCCTGATATTTTTGGTCTGCCCCTCATAAACTTTCTGTTTTCTGGCATATCTTTCAGGACTGAAGACACTACACAATAATATATGTGTTTCAGATATGATCATATAAGTAAAGCTAATACAAAACCTGTTATTCTAGCAACTTTTGAATTTTATAACAGCAATATTTGAAGTTTGCCCCTGATTTTCAGCCCTTGTCCCCCCTATCTTTGCTCTCTGTCCAGATTTCTTGCACCTAGAAGTTGAAGTATGCGATTCTCAAATGTGTGTTCAGTCTTCCTATCCAAGTATGAAAATATTTTTCTGCTATCAAGATGCCAGGCAAACGTTTTTGGTATTTATGTTTAGCTTGAGGGCTTTCAGCTGTTTACCAAATGCTCTTTGTGACAGAATCCAACAACATTGGTGGTATTGAAACAGAAACCAAGTGCAACAACTCGTACATCTATAAATGTAAAAATAAATAAAATTGCCGGCAAAGAGCGCAAATGATACCATATCTTTCAAATGTATCTAAGTGTATCTCATCATGTACAGTGTTATTTTTTTTTGTCTTAAAAAGTTCATTTTCCTTGCAATTCCACACTGAAAGTGTCTGTCATGAATTCAGTACTAGAAACTGAAAGTGCATAAAATCATAGTCACAGCAGCAAAAACCAGTTTAAGTAAAACAGCAATTCACCAGCAGTTCCCAGCTTAGAAGGGTGTAGGGCACATACACCTGCTATAAGAGTCAAGACCTCATCCCTCCTAATGTAAAATAACTGGTTTGGAGTCCAAGCAATTAAACCAGAAATAAGACACTTAAAGTATAACAATGAGCCTACAGCCAGCAATTCCCATTTTAGACGGGTGTAAGCTTTCCTGTCCTGCCACAAGAGTTTAGACCACAAATCTTCCTGATATAAAATAACTGGTTTGGAAACCAAGTGCTTAAACTGGAACAAAGACACTTTGAACAACAGGTACATTAAGCCTTCACCCAGCAATTCCCAACTCAGACGGGCAGAGGCTACGCTGACCTCCCACAAGAGTGTAGACCACAAAACTTCTTAATATAAAATAACTGGCCAGAACCCCAAGTCCTTAAACCAATACCAAGAGGCTTAGAATAACAATTGCAATTTATTAATCAGGTTGCTAACAAGCAGTAATAAATGCAGCAGAGTAAATGCAATTGAACACTTTTAAGAACAAGCAGCAAAAGCCACATAAAGTAGGAAGAGATGCAATTACAGTAAAAGGAACTGAGTAAAGAGTATTTATTTATTTATTTATTTTGCGAAGTGGTAAGGGAGGAAATGGAAGATAATTCAAGGTTAAGAAACTAAGGGGGTGGGCCTTCCCAAATGATCTCACAGTACTCTGTAAAATGAGTTGATGCAATAGGACTGGGTGGAGTGTCCTGTAGAGGCGGGCAACTCCAGTTAGGTGGGTGGGGGGGATTAAAATGGAGACAGAACAGAATTAAGGGAAGCAACCACCTAAGAGCAGTACAGTAGCAACCAGATGGAATTTCTGTAACAATGCAGGCTGAAAAACAGTGATAAAAATCAACAAAATAAATGCAGATGCATCACAGAGTTTTAAATGTCACTGAAACAGAGCAAGTGAAAAAAATGTGTATCATTGTATTTCCAGATGGTTTTAGAAGCTATCCAGATCTTGTAGCCACAGGCACAAGGAAGCAAAACTGAGAGCTGCTTCATCTGTGCCACGATTTGGACAGAATCAATACTGTCCGTTATAGATGGCATAGAAATTGAGAAGGCATTCCAGTAGCTGCTCACATGTATGTATTTGTCAAGAATTTTCTTAAGTGTAGTTATTAAAGATTTTGTAATACAAGTGACATTTTAAGACCTGTCTTTGTGTGAGGGCCAGTTATGTATTGATTCTAACAAGTTGATAGTTGAACTTTTATGGAATTCTTGATGAGGATAGTCAGTGGATAGACAGCAGAATATGCATAGGTTAAGTACTTTGATGAACATTAATCCATAGGGCAACCTTTGCTTAATTTTATTAATTTGAGAAGTGCATTAGTACAGACCACTTGGGTAGTGTTGCGCATTTAATCGTGACAGTCATTGACTACTGTATGTGTGACTGCATTGAGAGTGTCGTTTAGAATTGGACTTGTCAGTTTCTCTAATTTAAATGTAAACCTTGCATAAAGTGGAAACCGATCTTCATACATAATGCTTAAATATATTATACACTAGTGTCTATTGCTGTAACCACCAGTTTCATTCTGGCTTCTTTGAACAGCTGCATTTTTGTGTTCTGTAGCTAAGTTCCATTCAGTTAATCAGCTCATATAGGTAGTTAATGAATGAGGCACAGAGTTTTGGAATTCTTCTATAGTCAGTTGTTTTGCTGTTTTTGGTAAGCTTTCTCTCAAGTTTACTGTGTACATTTGCTTCTCTGGCTTATACCGAACCTTCAAATAATTCAGCAAGTTTATCATTTTTGTGTGGTCCATCGCATGCTTTGTAATGGATTTCTTAAAAATAATTTGTCTTCTGTTCATATCACTCAACCGTACCGACTCTCTAGGTTTTTTACAGTTTTGAGCCCCTAAGTAATGGGGTGCCATGATTCCCAAGTGGTTCCCCTTAATTTCCAAATTTCTCAGCTTCGTAAAAAAAATTGTTTGGCTTGTTTTCCTTGACTGACGTCATCACGCAGAGGCATGCGTGGTGATGTCAGCTTCGTTAGCAGCCTGCCCGCCTGTCAGAATTTGGCTGAGGTCTGCTCTGGGCTGAGTGAGTTTACTTTGTTTATATTTAGCACATACT
Source organism: Protopterus annectens (assembly GCF_019279795.1). Taxonomy (NCBI): domain Eukaryota; kingdom Metazoa; phylum Chordata; order Ceratodontiformes; family Protopteridae; genus Protopterus; species Protopterus annectens. Next base: position 290,843,699 of record NC_056742.1, read on the forward strand.
GGGCTCGTCGCTCATGTCTCGCAAGCCTGCAAAAGGGTAGGGATAGGTATTAAAAAGAGAGGGTTGGGACAGATGAATCAGAGAAGCCTAAACACTGAGCAGCTGATATCAAGCTGAATGAAAGCACACATGAGGACAGACTGTATGTTTTTTGTTTTAATTTAAAATAAGTGTTGCATAATTTAGTTAGAAGTCAGGAGTTGGCAACCCTGATTCATGTAGTAGCATAGCGTGCATGTGTTGACCTGCTTTTTCCAGCAGCAAAGTTTCCCCAGCTTTGGTAAAACATTTTAGCAACTGGAATTTATTACTGCATTTATTTCTGTTCTTTCCAGGTAAAACACTTTAGTTGGTATATATGGAATGCCTGTGTTGGGATTATCGCTTTATTTCCATCTCTAGATGTTTATGTGCTGCTGATGCTGTTCAGAAGTTGAATGTGCGCAATTTGAATTACATTCCATTTGCTGCATTTATTTGACTGTTATTTACTGCTGCTTTATTTGAAGTGTTCTGCTTCATTTGAAGTGTGTGTGAAGGTTATTTACTGCTGCACTGGGATTATTGCAAGGGTGGCCACGGTGGTGGAGCTGTTAGCGTTGCCGCCTCATAGCAAGAGGTTCTCCAGTTTGATTCTCTGCTGGAGTGCCTTCTTTTGCAGAGTCTGCATGTCCTCCCTGTAGTTGCGTTGGTTTCCTCCGGGTACTCCGGTTTCCTCCCACATCCCAAAGACATGCTGTAGGTGGATTGGACACACTAAATTGGCCCTAGGTGTGAGTGTGCCTTCTGTGGAAGGTTGGGTGCCGGCTGGCAACTCAACACCATTAATCTCCACTGCCAATCATGAGCGGACAGGTGATCCGCTGTGGCGACCCCTAACCGGGGAAAAAAGCAGAAAGAAGAAGATTGGGATTATTGCTGCATTTATTTCCATTCTAGATGTTTATGTGCTGCTTTATTTGTGTATTGGAAGGTTATTCGCTGCTGCTGTGTCTGTGTAAAATGCCCCAGATATACCCGGTGGTTAGTTACTCTGGCTCAAACCCTGTACCTTGGGTACAAGAAGCAAGAGCCTGAGTTCTCTACCCATACCACCACTTCTGACTGAAGGAGTTATAGCTCTCAACTGTACAAATTTTCACAGAATGCCTGGAATGTGTTTGGCTCATACTGTTGGTCTGTTCCTGTTAAATTTTGGATGGTGTAGTGGTAGTGTTGTTGTTTCACAGCAAGATGTTCTCTGGTTCGATTCTTGGCTGAAGTGCCTTATGTGTGGAGTCTGCATGTCCTCCCTGTTTTGGTGTGTGTGCTTCGTTTTCCTCCCACAATACAAATATATGCGTCTGGAGCATTTCTCCCCAGGCCCTGCTGAAAATTAGCTTTGTTCCAAGTCGGACTTTCCCGGTAAACAAATGTTAAAAACCATAAATTTTATTTTAATCTGGCAAATCAGTGAGAACTGAATTCACCAAATGATAGCCATTTAAGTTTGTCTTCCTATCTTTTAGGAAACACATGGTAACACAACATTTTATTCTAACAACTTTCTAAGATTATACAAGCAATGTTTAAAATGTGTCCCCACAATAAATTTTGGCTTTTTCCTGATTTCTTGTGCTGCACAGTTCTTCAGGGAAAGAGAAGTTTAGTGCTGCTTATGCAAAGTCTACTTGCATTGTTAGTAGCACAGCAGGTAGTATACTTGCTTTTGCTGCTGAAGGCTGTGGGTGCTATCCCACAGTCTGTAGATGGATTGCTGGTACTGTACTGTGTTATACTTTTAAAGGGGGGATGGATACTGCAGTCCTGACATTTTTCTCTTTTGGTGGAGATGCTTATTAACTATGAACCTATCAGTCTGCCATCCATTCCGTATTGAAGTATTACTAGCTTATCATTTTTTTAATATAACATAGGCAATTTATTCTTCAAGGGCAGCAGGCACTTTACTTGTAGATAAAACAATGAAATGTAAAGTTTGCTAGCAGCAACCTAGTTACAGATCTCTTTAACATGGAATTTAGATGACTTTTAATTCTGCAGAGATGGTGCATATTTACTGATACTGGTGGATTGTAGAAGTTTGAGTAGACTTTTATAATGGAAATGTTCTGAATTGGGCAGTCTTGTCATTATTGGTTCATGCATTTTGTTTCATTGCGTACTGTAAAAATGTTCAAACAATAAATTTAAAACTCGCTCTAACAAGTGTGTTGTATTATACAAGGAGTATAATTTAATAAAGTCCAGAAGGTGTATCAAAGAACGCATGTATGTTTCGTGTGCAAGGGGCCTATGATTTGAAAACAGCTCAAAGGTAATCTTTATCCACCACTGGCCGGATGCATTTTCTTTGGATGTAGGTTTCAATGGTGTTTTAATGAATGTGAGTTTCAAGGGCAGAGACATTTTAATGCTAAGTTTTTCATTGTGAGACTGTATTGCTGTGTTTAGCATATGTCTATTAGTGTTTATGCTATAAAATGTACAATAAAATCCAAATCATTGTAGAAGTAAAGCAGTATGCACACATTACACTGTTTATGGTAAATGGGGCAAAATAGCCAGGTAATGGGACATTGGAATGGCTGCAGGGGGAATCTGGGGGTCATATTATGGTTGTCTGTTCTTCAGTTTGTGTGTGCAAGTTGGTATCCCACAATTCCACGGGAGTGGGTGGGGTTACATAATTATGTATGCACATTTTTTTTAATCAGCGCACAGATTTGTACCTATTTTCCACGGGCCTTTGTCCAGATTTATGATGTTTACAGGTTGAGTGGAATGCTTCTGATCTTTTTTCACTATTAAAATGTGTTGTAAATAATCTTGAAACACTTGATGGCTACAAAGAGTTGTCATCATGTTTTCTTGGTGTGTAATTCACCTTTTTTAGGCTGTTGATCTTTTCACTGCTAGTCTACCCCTTTGCGTCAGCACTGCCTAAATCTTGTTGTCTGTCCGCTTCTGGTAAGGATAAGTCATAGAACTTAATTGTTTAATCCCCTATAACATGCCATTTCTTAATCTGAAAGCTTCTGTTTTTCTGTAATACCCGGTAAGTTGAATAGGAAGTGCGGCGGGTACTGAATCTTTCCATTAAGTTTTGTACAAGCTCATTTGTTTTGTGGTTTATTAATGAGATAATACCCTTTTCTCTGTGTGACAACAGGTGATCTGATATCTAAATAAAGCCCATATATTTGAGGTTAGGCACACATTTGACATATGCTTTTATTTAGCTTTCAGACCTTTTCTGGCTAAGCCTGTTAAGGAGCTTGATTATTACCCCTTGTACCATGTTACTTGGCAGCTACTGTGGTGTGGGGGTGGGGGGGCTTATATTGACTTCATCATCCAGACTCTCAATTATTTGGAGTGGTTGAGGAATACCTCCAGTGCTGAAGAAATTCGTAGTGGCAGTCTATGAAATCTTTATCTTCCAGAAGGGTGTTGAAAGTTCATAGATTTGAGCTAGCATTATGTACTTTAATTTGCCCAAAGCATTGATCAACATTTAGTAAAGGGAAGTATCCATCAGTGATCATTGTTTCAGCAGAATTTCCATTGGTCTGTAGTTGGGGGTGCTCCCTTTTAATCTGCTCAAATGTTTGGAGAGAGTCTTTACAAATCATACGGCTGTCTTGCTTCACATCTTGTTTTAACAGTCACACCCAAAACTCTCCATACTTTACGTTTGCTGCTATGTTCTCTATCTAGAGAACTACAGAAACTCCCCTGGTGCATGACTCGCAGTTAGTACCTTTGGATAAACTGTGGTATTACCCTGGCAAATATGCTTAAGTAAATTTGCATATTTATAAAAATGCTATTAGATTTTTTTGCTTCCCGATTATGTTGCTTCATTTCTTGTTTGGTGCTTGCCCGGTTAACTGTTTGATGTATTGATAACTATGTTCCTGCTAGCATTAGTGTGAGCTGCAGAAGCATTCCTTTCGCCATTCTTATTGTTCATGCGCATCTGCTGGAACCAGAAACTTAACTTTTCCTCTCTAGATTTAAAGCACAGATTTAGCAAAATAGACCCTTGTACAGCTCTACAAAACTGTTTTAATGTTCACATAGCCTGCAGACTTGATGCTTTTTAATTCAAATGCAGACTACTTCATTGCTTCACATTTCTCCTTTTTTATGTTAATTCAGTTCTTTTAGCTCTAATCTTCTGCTATCCCTCATTAGATAACTGTTATAGTATTGCTTACTAATGGGAAGCATTTTGCCAAGGATAACGCATACCCAGCCAGTGTAAGTAGAGTTTGAGCACCTTCCTCACCTGTCATACATCCGACTTATGTATGCGTGTGTGCTAGTAAGGGTTGTACAGGTGTGAAATTCTCCAGAACTTTCTTACTTCCAACCTGGGAAGAAAGTCTGCATCACTCAGTTCAGTCTGCCAGCTGTATGGCTTGTTCCAGTTTCCAGCTGCGAACAAAGTATCCCCCATTATGGATTCTTTCTGTTACATTAATTTTTTGATCAAATTTATCCTCTCTCATGTCATTTAAGAGTGGATACTGAAAACACCACAAAGAGCAAACCAAACATCCAAACATTTTGCATTTGTAGTAATCTTGTCATACTTATTACAATCACACAAAGATAGCTTTTTTAACACTGTTTACTTTCACCTTTTCCAAGTGAAGTTTTTTAATGTGCATGGTTCTTTAAAGCAATCTGTTTCCAAGTACGAGGCTAACTGTTGAATTGGTTTGCTTGTAGGTGTGGTAATGAGTGGATTCACTTTTAGTATTTCATTGTTGTGGTGATGTCTATATTAATAGACAAAAGCACTTAAACATTGAATGCTTATTATTTGAGTGTAAAAGTATTTTATTTTAAGATTAAATGGAGAATTCTACTTTAATCGAGTGGTGGGACTGGTTGTTATATCCACCAAAGTGAATATTGATTCCGTAATGTTGGGCAGCTGCGTTTGCTAGTTGATTTTATTATTTAGATGTATTCATTTTTAAAAACAGGAAACTGAATAAGTTTGAATTGACAGTTTGTAGAAAACCCTCCTATTCTGTTTGTTGCACTTCTGTAGTTGGCACCCACTTTTTCAAAAGAAAGCCTTGGTAAAAGGAAAGATGGTATGTTTAGCCTGGATAGTTTCCTAAGGCAAGATTTTTTTTTTTATGACTAATGTGAAAAACTATGCAAGATGCTGATTAAGAGGGGTTATCACAAGACCTTTATTGAGAATTTAGCAGACAAAGTCCAGCATAAAAACCAAAGTGAAAATTTTCATTCCCTTTTGGGTAAAAATTTATTTGTTTTCATAGAAGTGAGCAACATGAGGGAAGGCTTATGTTGAATCGAGCATATATCTTGACATTTAATATGGACTTTCAGGTTATCAGAAAGGTCATTTGTAAGAATTGAGGCATTTTTTTCATAGGTTGGTACTAGGCTGTCAGCCCTAGGGGCCTATACAAGCCTAGCCAAACAATTCCCTGGATATTTCTTCCCACAATATTTACTTCCCTGGCCCCTGTCTAGCAGGGTGACTGACGTGATCCCTGGAGTGAATTTCCTGTCTCCCATCCAATCATCAAGGTTACTTTTGAAGAGGGCCAAGGAGATGCTCTGCTTGATATGTATGGGCAGTCTATTCCAGAGTATTGGGAGTCTCTGGGTCAGGAACCTGTCCCTCCAGCATGTTTTGTTCATGGTGATGGTGAGGTTTAGATCCCTGGAGCATGTGGCTTTGAGGGATTGGGATTTCTTTAAGTGTAACATGTCCAACAGCTCTGGGTTTGAGATGGCCTTGTATGTTAAACAGAGATCACCTCTGAGTATACTATATGCGACAGAGTATAGGTGGAATTTTTTTTAGACAGTCAGCATAGGGCATCTGCTTTATGCCTGTGATTCTTTTAGTGAGGTATTTCTGCAGCCTTTCCAGTTGTTGCAGATGTTTTGAGAGCTACATACCAAATGGGATGTATTTTATAATGGGTCTAATGAAGGATCAGTACAGTAGGACAATGACCTCCTTTTTTCTGGATGAAAAGCCCTTAGTGATGGTGTGCCGCATAGAAGGATTTCCTGACCGTTGTGGCAATGTGGTTATCGAAGGTGAGACCACTGTCCACCTATGTCCGTAAGTCTCTTATCACACTTTCGGTGTTTAGTGTACTACCACCTATGTGGTAATTCACGGGTACATGTTTTATCCAAAAAGGGATAACTATACATTTCTTGGCATTAAGCTTTAAGCCCATGGCTCTGGCACCAAGCATCTGTTTCTGTAAGGCCCTTTTGTAGAATATCCACATCATTTGGGGATTCAATAATTGCTCCCAGTTTGCAGTCATCTGTGAACTTTTATTAGCCAGAGTCCACTAGTGTTGGCCTGTACTTCAGAGAAGTAGATGCCAAACAAGAGTGGTCCTAGGACTGAACCCTGAGGTACTCCACTTGTCTGGAGCTGGATTTGGAGTAGGCTACTTTTACAGTGCGAGTTCTGTCAGTAAGCCAGTTGGCAACCCATCGAGTGACGTAGGGATTAATGCCTAGCTTAGTAAGTCTTATCTATGATTCCAGAGTGTGGGATGGTGTTGTAGGCCTTGGCGAGATCCAGATAGGCTGTGTGGACCACCTTACTATTGTCCACTGCTCTGGAGACTAATTCGAAGAAGTCATTCAGGTTCAGGAGACAAGATCGACCCTTCACGAACCCAAACTGGGTAGGGTCCAGTGTTTGAAGGTTACCAATGTCTTTGTTTATAAGTTCCATGATAATGCATTCTATGGCCTTGCAGATCAGTCTCGTCAGACTGATGGGGCGGTAGTTCCTGGGATCCAAGGTGGATCCCCACTTGTGGAGTGGGATAACTGTAGCTGTGTGCCACTCAGTGGGCATGAAGCCTGAGGTGAGGCTATGATTAAACATGACACTTAGGTGAGGTGCCAGTTAATTTTGTAGTTAATGTAATACACAGCCTGGGATGTCATCTGGTCCCATGGATGCTGTATTCGTAGCTTTGGAGAGTGTGTTTTTTTTACCTGTGTGGCTGTTATTACTGGAATTTGGCAATTTTTCAGTATTGAGATGGGCCTTTTAGGAGGTGAGAAGGGGGGATGAAGTTTGGACTGAATCGATCTGCCAGGATATTGGCAGTGTCCTTGGGATCAGTATATTTAATACCATTCTGTTGTAGTTCAGAGCAGATCTGAGCATTGCGATTTAGATTCTTGACATAGCTATAGAATGCCTTGTGGTTGTCTTTGGAATCTTTGGCAATTTTATTTTCGTAACTAGCTTTGGAGGATTTTGAGGGATCTCAGCTTCTTACTGAGGCTGATAAGGGAGGTTTTCCTTCCTGGGATTTTCCTCTTTTCTGCAACAGTTTCTTCCTTTTGTTGTGTAGTTTGCTTTTGGCAAGGGACCACCAGATTGGCTTCCTTTTTTTGGAGGAGAGTATCTTGGTTCTATTGGGGATGGCACGATTCATGCACGAGTGGATGTGCTCGTACAGTGCCTTAGTGTAGGATTCAGCAGTCAAACTTTCAGTTACCGTCTGCATAGGTGTCATGAAGTTTTTCACTTCCAACTTGAGTAGCATGAAGTTGGCTTTGGAGAATTTTTTTACGGAGGTTTCTTTAGTGGGAGGTGGGGGTGGGATGTGGATGTCAAGGGTGATTAGCTTATGATCAGACCTGACCAACGAGGGGGTGACCATAGGTGTGGACCATCGATTTACCATGTTGGTAATGACCAGGTTTAGGATATTGGATCCCCTGGTGGGACTAAGGATTAGTTGATCCAGGGCGTTGGAATGTATGAATTCCAAGAACCGTTGGGCAAAGGTTGTTGGTACAGTAGTTTTCCAGTTAATGGCAGGGTAGTTGAAATCGCCCATTGTTAGGGTGTTTGGTTATATCTTAATATTTTCTAGTATGTTTAGAAAGGTGTAGTGAGAATCTTTGGGCATGGTGGGGGATCTGTAGCAAGATACAATTTGGATTCCAGTCTTACCTAGTGTTGCAGCTGGAGAATTTCAGACTCATTGTGTTGGGCAGCTAGCCTAGTGTTATGAATACCCTTGGTGAATATGGACACTCCTCCACCTTTAGTGTTTCGGTCCTGGTTTGGTGGCCGAAGTGTGGTAAGAGTTGTAGCCTGGTATTGCAGGGATGCTCTCTGGTGCCTTGAACCAGGTCGTGGTTACTGCGCAAATGTCAGTATTCTCCATTTTTAGGAGTGCCTCAAGAGAGTGCATTTTGAGATTTAGACTTCTAGCATTGAGTAGCATTACCTTCAGATTTTGTATGCTTGTACCTGTTACGGTGGTGGTTTTGTCCTTTGAACTTTTTCTAAAGAAACCACTATAGTGGTGGAAAGAGCCTTAGCTAGTAACCTGAATCCTAGGGGCGACAGGTGCAGACCATCTCTGGCAATGCATCGTGGTCTGTCGATCATGTTGTCCCAGGCAGACGGATACTGGATCCTCTTTGACACCAGAAGCTTAGCCAGTTGTTGAAGTTAGTCATTCTGTCCTTATACTGTGATACTTGGCCTAAAAGGATCAGCACTGAGGGCTTGGTGCTGATGCTGGTCCAAATGCATTCAGGATGACTGTTTGTGTAGATGCTGTTGTAGGTCTTTGATTCTTCAGTACCAAAGTCTGCCTTGGCACTTGTGGTCAGTGCCAACAGTCTTACCCTTTTCTGCATTGGAGTTAACAGTCTGTGCAGACAGCTTCAGACACCTCTTGTTAATTTTTCCGTGTACATGCACTTCCATAACCTGGCATTATCCCATCTCTCCACTGTCTTCAACTCTGCTGTAACTCTTTCTCCTTATATTTTCCTATAATTGCAGGAATGCTGCTGACTAGTATATGTGCTTACCTATATTTTAATCCAAAGACTTGGTAAGTATCAGTTCACACTATTAACTCTATCTTTTTCTGTTAAAGTACAAATCTCTGTATCCTTGTTGTAAGCTAATAAATTCCCAGGATTCTACCTTGCTCACTCTATCCACTACCACAGCTCATATAAAATAAATATCCTTGCTTACTAATCTAAGAATTGAATGTATAGTACTCTGATGTTATGTTGTCCTATCTCAACGTAATTCTTGCTGGTTGGGTTCGGAGCCGTTCTCTGCTCTGACTCTGCCGAATACTAAAGCTCGAGAGCTTCCACTGGCTTGAGTCTAACCCCTCTCCCATGATGCTCTGTGCCAAATCCCCAGATCACGTTTGCCGCTCAAGTATCAAGGTTACTGTCTGGCTGGCTAAGGAGACTAAATTTATATTTTTCACTGTTTCCTGGATTTTTCCTCTCTTCCACTTAAACAGTTATTGTGAGTCTGCATTAGGTCTTGTCCTTTTTCTTTACTAGTTTAGAGAGTGCCGTTTAAGTTAGAGGGCCGCTCTCCCTATCCCTTTTCTTTACTGTGTTCTTCCTTAGTGAGAATCTTCAACTAGAAGTTTCTCTTTCTTCCCTTGTCCTAATCTTAGAGAGCACAAGTTAGAGAGCTCTCACGGCCCGTTTGACTTGGAGAGCTGCTCCCTTCTCATACTAGTCGCATCTATTGCCTCGGTGAGGTATATTTACAGGACCCCTGCACTATATGCCATGCCTTCAGTAGCAGGGTGCTCCATGAAAGGAAAAGGAAAACTAATTGACAGGGGTTTAATAAAATGGGCTTTTCAGGAGTTATTAAATAAAGGACAGCGCTCCAAATCTTCCTCCTCTAAGACAGTCTACCAAAAATCCGGCTTCTTCGGCTCCATTGACTGAGCCACCTAAAAAGATTGCAACATCTGAACCGAGGGCTCTGTTCCGGCACAACCAGTACTTCTGCAGCTCCAACAGTATACTCGGAGCGGGCAGAAGCGTCTGGTAGGAGACATTCCCCTGAACTGGAGCCCGTCTTGCCTATCTTGAGATCACCCATTTTGGACCGGGGCAGATCTCCTTCCTTAACCACCCATTCCTCCAGGAGCTTGTCTGATGAGGACGTGGAGCGAGTGGTGAAGAGATGACTCAAAACACCAGTCCTGGCAAAAATGTTATGGTCTCTGGACCTGAAGACCTTGGTGCCGTCTAGACCTACATGCCCTGTTGTGATTCCTCCTCTGACCACTTCAGTGTCTAAGGAGCCCGAGAGTTTGGACCCAATAGTACTGGAACAGTCAGCATCGAGAGCCCTATTGGAATCTTCAGTGCTGACTGCTCTAACATCCTCTGCCCCATCAGAAGTTGAGGGGTCTGAGAGCCGATGCTCACTATTTAGGTTTGGGGGGGGGGGTCGGCCCTGAATGTCAGACCCAAATCCTCCTCTCGGTGCCTCAGCGAGGGTGAGTTCAGCTCCCATGTCAGATTCGGAGCTGTCTGCCTTGCCTTGGAGTCGACCCACTGTTGCTGCGGAACAGAGAGCCACTTCGGCACAGGGTGGGAAGGCTTTCGAGCTGATGGAGAAGGCACTGTCTCCCCAGACTGCCTCTCCATCAGATCCAGTCTCATCCCCCCCCCCCAAGTGCTAGTGATAATCTCTTCACCTCTGCCTCCCCCTAGGCGTAAAGACCCAGAGCCTCAGGGAACCCCTGTTGGTGTCGTCTCTTCTGAAACCTCCCTGGAGTACTCTTCCGAGGAGGTCCCTTGGAAGAGACTGTGCAAGAGGAAGCACATAGACTACCCTGAGTCTGTCATCTCTGATACTGACTTGGATGAGTCTGAAGGGACCCAAGGTCCCCCTCTGAGGATGTATCCTTTGCTGACATCCTGGAAATCCTGAAGCAGAGGGGTGACTGGCAGTCCATCAACCCTTAGGAGGACGATTCAGTGTACCTGGAGGCTTTTCGGTCTCGCCTTCCACCTCCTGGGTGACTCCTCCTTATGACAAACTGCTAGGGGTCATATCACCTAAGGCCTGGATATTGACTGATACAGTGGAGCCTGTTCCAAGGATGCCCAACAAGTTTATAACTGCCCCCTCAGATAAAGAATTTTTGACAAAAGGTGTCCCTGTAGATGCCATGGTGGTGGCAGCGGCCACCAAGAGTGAACTTTCAGAGACCTCTTCATCTGTTTGTGCTCCTAATAGAGAGTCTAGGATTATGGACAGATATAGAAAGCATACCTTCTCTTCAGCAGCCTTTACCCTACGGTCGCTGAACTACCTTACCCATTTTACGAGACTTCAAAGGGATCTTCTACAGGAGCTAGGAGAATTCCCTTCAGGGTACAGTAGCTTTGGGGTCTGCAGATGGTGTCTTTGGAGCTCTCCACCCTCACTTCCCCCTATTCCTGAAACTCCTTAAATGC